>NC_034603.1:86557383-86611837 GCF_900095145.1 Mus pahari | reverse complement strand
CCTGGAACTCACTCTGTAGACCAGGCTGGCCTCGAACTCAGAAATCCGCCTGCCTCTGCCTCCCAAGTGCTGGGATTAAAGGTGTGTGCCACCACGCACGGCTTGACTCTTCCCTCTTTTTAAAGTCAGTTTTTTTCTTTAATACTTTAAGATTTGTTATTTTTATTTATGTGTGTGTGCGCACATGCATATATACGGGTACCCAAAGAGGCAAGGCCAGAGGAAGGTTTTGGATCCCCCTGAAGGTAGAGATACAGGCATCCGTGAGCTCCGTGATGTGAGTGTTGGGAACCAAACTTAGATCCAGTGGAGGAACAGTGAGCACTCAACCCTCAGGGTCACCTCTCTGGTCCTGGAGCTTTTCCAAGGCAAGGGCTAAATTCAATCCCCAGTGTCTCACACAGCCACGCCCACACTCAGATCAGCTTTGTTAGGTAAATGTAAGGATGGCACTGAGAGCTGTTTACATTGTACGTACCACCTTAGTGGCAGGATTGACAAAGGATGCCATATCTAGGCATCTAAGATTGTTTCTATCCCCAGCTGGCTTATAAGTTTCACGAATCAAACAAGGCTAAATTCTTAATGATTCCTAGGTAAACTGCATTCACTTTTGACCACCTTAGTTGTAGTATGCACTCAAATTTGTACCTATGTAGCAAAGTGGGAATGTTTCAGGGAGTTCAATACATCCACTGTTCCAGTGAATTTCATTATTAATATCATGTAGCCCAGGCTGGTCCTGAACTCACGGTGGCCTTGATCGTCTGTCTGTTCCTCTTCCTTCTCCTCCCCAGTGCTGAGATTATATATGTATGCCACTATGCTAGCAGCTATGGGCTTAAAGCTCCAAATGACACAAGTTTTGATTCAAGAAGGCAGAGTGGAGGCTGAGGGCCTGGCCCTGAGTGTTCCATGCAGCTCTGTGTCTGATCTGAGGATGCTATATAAGCTCCTCTCTAAACACGGATTCCATACCTACCATTAATTCCTCCCGTGAAGACACTTTCATGGTCAAGAGCAGGAAGTCCTTCAGGTAGCTCTGCAGGAGTTCCTGCTGCTGTGCCACAGGGAACTGAGCGAGAAACATGCCCAAGGGAGTTTTCTGGAAGATTTCCACGAACTTCTTCGAAAATCCTACAGAGGGGAAGACAAAGAGGCATGATGAGCAAGAAGAAACTGAAACCGAGTGTAAAGAAGTTACTGCCCCCAAAAGGAGCCATTATCCAGGCTGGAGGTGGCGACTCTGCTGAACTGGAGCCCAGGGACAATGTGGTGCTCGCCACTGTCCAGGTGGTAGGGAAAACAAAGAAGCAGACCAGAATCAAGTTAGGTCGCAGACAGCCAAGCTAGCCCTGAGGGGAAAAAAACACCTGAGAGCCGCACCTGTGCCGAGCAGCACCTGTGCCGAGCCGCACCTGTGCCAAGCCGCACCTGTGCCAAGCCGCACCTGTGCCGAGCAGCACCTGTGCCGCACGGCCAGCATTCCAGTCGGGGAGGAAGGCTGCTGCTCCTTGAGCAGAGGCCACAGCAACTAGAGCCCCGCCTTCCCACAGCTCTGCTCACAGGCTGCCCTAGACAAGCATGGGCAGATGGACCATAGGCACAGGACAGGAAGGTGCTCCCTCAGGAGAGACAGCAGATGCAGACCTGGAAACCAAGGTCAGTGTGGAGTGGCTGCACCAGCCTCTGATGAGCGCTGAGAGGTACTTGTTGCAGAAAATAACTTTTCGCAAGATGTTTGGCTGCCATTTTTTTCTAGACAAACAATGGCCAAATCTTTGACATGTGAGAGCAGGGTACTTTGTGACGAGGAGGACCTTGTGGCTCCATGAGGAAAGGATGCTTTGCTCTGGTTGCCAGCACTTCCTTACGAAGTTCACAATGGAGACGTCTAGAACCAAACTCTTTCTCTGATGTAACATGACCCATTTTGTCATGCCTCCAAACAGTGACTAAAGGTCACTATAAAGACTATCCTAATCTTGTCAGCTAGAGACTTATAACCCTTGATTGAGACTTACTCCTTCAACAAAACTTTAATTTATGGTTATATGTATTTGTGCATACATATGCATGTAGTGTGATTTATTTTGTGTATCTGGCCCTTTAAAGCATCCCCAGTTGCTAGTCAACTGGCCCTTTAAGAATTCTTAGCTATTAGAACTGTTTGTCCCTAAGACCATCAGTGTTGGTTGCCTCTTGGATTTCCGGGAACAGGACGGGTTTTTAAAAGCCAGCTGAGGCAGAGAAAAAGGGATGAGGGGCTCGCAGAGTGAGAGGGGAAGGCAGTTGGTATGGAAGACATTGTTAGGTGACAGATGAGCCAGGAGAGGCTGAGCTGAGCAGATAAGCTGCGACAGTTGTAGTTTGGAGTTGCTGGTACTGGGAGAACTGGGAGAAGGGAGTGTTAAGCAGACTGTTGGGGAACCGAGGGAGGAACAGTTGGGAGAAACCTTGAAGGGGCTGGGCTGGAGACTGGTTAAGAAAATTGGTTATTGTTTGTAAAACACACATACACACACACACACACACACACACACACATGCATGAACACCGCACCCCCCCCCCCACCAAAACACTTTACACATGCACTCATGTACCACAGCACATGACAGGATGACTTGGGCAATCAGTTCTCTCCTACTATGTAGGTCCTGAGGATTGAACTCAGGTTAGCAGGATTAACAGCAGGTCCCGTGACTCACTGGGCCATGTTGTTAGCCCTTTCACAGAAATTTGAAAATGGAAGAATGATATACTGGAGACTACTCCACATCTAGAGGGTTAAAACTTAAACCTCCAAAACTGTCCTGCCTTGAAGGGGTTAACTCATCTGCAGTGCCTTGAGGTAGCCATGGGGTACCCTCACCCTCAGTGTCTGTGATATACTGAGCCTGCACCCAGAGCTCCTCCAGGTAGTCCCTGATCCTCCAGCTGAAAGGGACAGCATTGCAGGCATCCTTGAGCAGGTTCATGTGGCTCTGCACCAGGATGAAGGACATCTCACTGTTGGACCTGCAGCAAGGCAAAGGAGAGTACGGCTGGTGAGATGGAGCTGGACTGTGGCTGCTGCGCAGAGCTGACAGCACATCTCAGTCCCGAGAGAGAGGCTGTGCTGGAGGATAGCCCTGTACTTGCCTATGTGGGGTAATATACTAGGCAGCATTTCAGTACAGCAAGGGAACAAGGATAGACACACTGAGGTAGCAGGGGAGGCATGGTTGTCAAATCATGCTGTACAAGCACGAGGACCCACCTGAGTTTGGATTCCTAGCACCCACTTTTGAAAAAGTAGGTGCAGTTGCACACACTTGAAATCCCAGTGCTGCGAAGGCAGAGAGGAGGAATAATCCCTGGTCTTGGCTGTCCAGTCAATAGGTAAGCTTCAGATGAGAGAATCACTCTCAGAAAACAAGGTGGGGAGTGGAAGAGATGGCTCAGAGGTTCAGAGCACATTCTCCTCCCTCAGAAAGCCTGAGCTCAGTTCCTAGCACTCATACCACATGTAGCTCCAGCTCCAAGGGTTGTTCTTGCCTCTGTGAACAACTATGTAAACACACACATACACCTTTAAGGAAAGGTGTAGAATGATGAAGGGAGAGAGCGACTGTTGCCCTTGGCCTCCTCATACATGTGCACTTATGTGCATAAGCACATAAAGTTAATAAATTTTTAAAATAAAATTTAAAAAATTAAACACAGGGCTAGAGAGATGGCTCAGTGGTTAAGAGCAGTGACTGCTCTTCCAGAGGTCCTGAGTTCAATTCCCAGCAACCACATGGTGGCTCACAACCATCTGTAATGGGATCTGATGCCCTCTTCTGGTGTGTCTGAAGATAGCTACAGTGCACCCACATTTAATAAATAAATAAATCTTAAAAAAAAAAAAAAGGAAAAAAGAAAAAAATTAAATGCATGGTATTGTAGGTCATGTGGGTAGCGCGGGTGTTTCTAGGTGAGGGATTTGGCTATAAAGGAACTCAAGGGAAACCCCTATCTACAGACAAAAGAAAACGTGGAAGCAGGAGACAAGTAAGGCGCCAGGCCTTCTGTGCCCGTTCTGCCCGTCCCCTTCTCTGACTGTCTGATGCTCAGGAGTCTGACCATAGCTTAAAGCCTTGTGTGAACATCAGCTGCACTCATATTATATCATATTATATTATATTATACTTAACTAAGCTTCCATCTCCATTTAGCCAAGAGCTGGAGAGGTGGTCTGGCAGTTTCCAGTGCTTGCTGCTCTTCTAGAGGACTAGAGTTCTGTTCCTGGTACCCACATTGGGTCTCTCACAACTGCTTGTAACTCTAGTTCTAGGGGAACTGACACCCTCTTCTAGGCTGTATGGGTACCCACACATGTTGCAACCATACACTTTTCTGTATCCTGTGTTCTTCTTTTATGTACTACTTAGTAGTCTGTATCCTGGAGCCCCACAAGGTCAGGCCCTGGATGGAGACTAACACAGGGAAGGCAGGCACAGGTTCTGCCAAGCTCAGCATCTTGGCACAATAGACCTAGTGTCCTGAGCCATCACATATGCTCTCAAAGTAGGCAAATGGGACAGTAGAAAGTGACCAAAGACCTCTCAGGGGTGTGATGAGCATTGTCTACGGCTATGACCCCCAGCTGCACCTGGCCCCTATGGACAGTGCCTGCCTCTCTGGGGAGAGAATAAGGAGCTGCTTTGTTAAGCACCCATCAGTGACCTTCACTTATAAGAAAGGGAGTCACTTACCTTGTGTTATTCAACACAAGAGAGATGTTCAGGAACTTAACATCACTGTAAATAAACATCCAAAGATCTTTAGCCCAGGCTGGTGAATCTGGCTGGACCAGTAGCTCCAGGTTGCCATCTCTATCAATGTGAGATATCATGCTCGCCAGGATGGGGGTGACCACATCTTGGACCCGCTTCCAAAGGGTATGCCTGCAACAGGGACAGAGGGAACCCCCTGTGGTTAGGGTAACAATGACATGCATGGCTGCCTCCACATTCCCTTCCTGAGGTCCCCACATGAAAGCCAGAGCAAGAGCTTTCCAACATTTTCAAGAATGGGAAAGCAACTGGAGAGATGGCTCAGTGGTTAACAGCATGAGCTACTCTTCCAGAGAGCCTGGCTTGAGTCGTCACACGGGGCAGCTCACAACTACCTGTAACACTAGTTCTACGGGGTCTGCAGGTAGTGCACAGGTGCACACACATGAAAAACACTCATGAACATAAAGTTAAGCTTTTTTCTTTTTCTTTCTTTCTTTCTTTCTTTTTTTTTTTAAAGATTTATTTATTTATTATATGTAAGTACACTGTAGCTGTCTTCAGACGCTCCAGAAGAGGGTGTCAGATCTTGTTACGGATGGTTGTGAGCCACCATGTGGTTGCTGGGATTTGAACTCTGGACCTTCAGAAGAGCAGTCAGGTGCTCTTACCCACTGAGCCATCTCACCAGCCCCTTTCTTTCTTTTTTTAAAAATACGAATACACTGTCACAGTCAGATCCCATTACAGATGGTTGTGAGTCACCATGTGGTTGCTGGGATTTGAACTCTGGACCTTCAGAAGAGCAGTCAGGTGCTCTTACCCACTGAGCCATCTCACCAGCCCCTTTCTTTCTTTTTTTAAAAATACGAATACACTGTCACAGTCAGATCCCATTACAGATGGTTGTGAGTCACCATGTGGTTGCTGGGATTTGAACTCAGGACCTCTGGAAGAACAGTCAGTGCTCTTAACCGCTGAACCATCTCTCCAGAAGCTTTTTTATTAAAAACAGAAGAAGGGGTGGTGGGGAAAGAGGGTTGCAAACAGGATCACAGAAGATTAGAGGCAAAGCTGGGGGTGACCTAGTCTCACAGCTGTGATGAAACAAGCGTCAGCAAGCCAAAGGCAACAGCTTATCTTTATATGTAGCTGGTTCTAAAACCAGTCATCCATTTCTACAATTAATGAAAACAATACCCATATTCACTGAGAAAGAGACTTTCTGCAGCTAGCAACAAAACAAAGCCCCAAAGCCAGCTTCCTCCAGTCAGGTCAGTCAGGAAGCACTTCCTGAGGCATCTGTGCTCTGCACGCGTGCTTGAGATTGCCACGGTCACTGTGTGAAGAATGACCCAACATGGGCTGCTGATGTGCTTGGAGCTGGGATGGGAGGCAGTGGCAGAACAGCACCTTACCAAGACCAGGGCCTAAGTTCACCCTCTAGCCCCATGCCAAGGGGATACACATACAGAATAACTAAGCCTATAATTGATTATAAAACTATAATAAAATAAAAGAACTATTAAGTAACCTTGGAGATTGGTATCTAGTGTTAGTATCTAATCTAGAGAATTTGAATTGAAGAGATGTATCTACTGGGGAAGAAAACACGCCTCAGTGGACAAAACCATTTCTTTCCTTAAGCATAACCAAGAGTGACAGACAAGAAGAAACAAGGACAAAGGTGTGAGGGGAAGGCCGGAAACAAGCTGGGGACAGCTAAGCCGAGGCTAGGAAAACCTCACTGCCAACAGACTGCAGACTCAAAACTCAGGATGGTGGTGAGTTCAAGCCAATCAGCACAAGACAGACAAATGGGCTTCAAGGGCTGCCATCGAGAAAACATATAAATATGTTAAGCTGGGCAGTCGTAAGCTGTTCCTGGACACTCTAGTGACCAGAGTGAGAGGCAGCCACTGGCAAAGCTACAAAGATAACACTGCATTGAGAAGCCAGGCTGCCACCTTGACTCCGAATCCCAAAGACCAAAGTCCAGATCAAAGGGGTGAAGAAAAAGGAGATGGGTTTATGGATTTTAAACATATTTGCAAGATGAGGAACAGCCACAGGAAGCAGAAATACAACTGGATTTGACAGCAGGTCTTACAGAGCCCTTCAAAAAATGGAAAGAAGCAAGAAAGAGGATAACGAGATAATTGAAACAGAAAAGCCCCAGAGAGGAGCCAGCACCAGCTTCCGGTGCCACAATATCAGTCATCCCCAATCAACAGAGTCAAAGGCCAATACAGATCTGCCTCTCCAATGGGATTCATGTTGATAGTATGGAAATGAAGACAACTTTGGAGGGCGGCGTGGGGGGGGGAGGGGCTAAGGTCCTCCAGAGACCTGTGGTACCTCAGCTCTCCAACACAGGCTCTTCAAAGCTCCTCACAAGACCAGAGGAAAAAGTCAGTTTTGTGGAAAAAGACCCATAGACAATAAAGTACTCTCCTGGTATTAATTACCTCAAGCAATAGGTGTCACTGTAAGTTCAGGGTCTCAGCCTCTGAGAGCATCACTTTCTATGTCTTATGATATTGACAAACACCTAGATGAAGCTTGGGGTTTCTCTGAATATATTTATTACAGAAAAAGTTTAAATAAAATAAAAGACCAGCAATGTCCCACATAGCCATGATCCAGGTTCACTTAAGGCCCTCAAGAGGGCAAGTTCCATCTCAGATTTGTTCAGGGCTACAGGAAGAAACACCTGGGCACTCATCCTTGATAGAAGATTCACACCAGCAGGAGCACATCACTCAGAGTCCCACCAGCAGGAATACATCACTAAGAGTCCCACCAGCAGGAGTCCCACTAGCAGGAGCACATCACTAACAGTAACTAATACCACCAGGAGTACATCTCCAAGAATCACACAAGCAGGAGGATGTCACTAAGAGTCACACCAGGAGGAGTACACCAATGTCATCGTGCAAAGGCCTCCATACTTCTTGCTCCTTTTCCCCTTGTACCTGAAGGTGCCTGCCTCCTGCAGGGCGTCCTGGTTGGCAGCCTCCCTGGTGACCCACTCTTTTAAACTTCGGACCTGGTTCTCTTCTTGCTTGTTTAGAAGAACATGGAGACGCATCTTAGATTCCCGCAAAAAAGAAGCTGTGAAGACAGGGCCTGTTTTGTCAGCTCATCATAGTTCTTGACACAACTTACCCAAGAGGAAACCGCTTACCCTTTGGCCAGGCAAATTCTATAAAAGAACCTGACAGATTACCATGGATTCCAACTGCTGCTTCTGTCAAGCCCAAGAAGCCTGGAAGGGCACCCTGTCCACATTAGGTAGATGACTTAGCACTTGGAGCACAGTGCTTACCATTGCGTGTGTTATCTTCATTTAAGAGGTCAAGAAGAATGGTGACTCTTCTCATGTTGCGTGCACAGCTCTCATTCTGGTCCCTGAGCATCCCCACAGCACTCTGCACACAGCTCTGCACCAGTCTGGTGGTGTCTAGGAACTGTGAACACTGAGGAAGAAAATAAGACTTCTACTGTGCCGATTCCAGTCTGGACAAAGGCTGGGCCACCCACACAAGATGGCGGTTCAGTGTGAGCAATCATGTGGCCCCAGGTGGTGGTTAAAGTTGGCAAAAGTTACAGTAAAACCTACCGGCCATACCTCCTGATGGCTTCAGCAAGAGAAGCAAGGATGCAGCGTAACTTAGAGGGGATGATTCCCTTATACATCCAATGTGGAAGGGGAAAAGGGCTCAGATTAACCCCACTGTCTCTTCCCCCCAAGCATAAATACTTAACTCCCAGGCAAGAGGTCAAAAATGCAGCTCAAGCGTCTCCCTTAGCTCATGGCAAAAGCCACACTCACATCACAGCCTCCTGGGTCAGAAGCCTTTTTCATCTCCTCTGAATTGTCCACTTCCATTTGTTCCTCTGCTGCTTCCTCTGACTGGCTTGTCTCTATCTCCATCTCCTCCGCTGCTAGACAAAAGGCAAGGCAGACATGTTCAGGTCAGCATGCAGGATCAAACTGTCTGGGTTTGTACCCAGAGTGGGACTCGCCAGGCTTCTTGTCCCTAGCTGTAGAGATGGCTCTACTGAACATGTGTCTTGTAGATCAACTCCAGCTCCAGGCTCAGGCACCTCCGAGCCTGGGCTCTAAAAGCTGGCAAAGGAATCATACTGTAGCCTGGCAAGCTGTGGCATCTCAGGTGGCCTTCCTCTTGGCTCCAGCACTGCCATGAACTCTGCTGAGGGTCGGGGCTGGAACAGCAGAGTGGCCGTGCATCCAGCACCAGACCTGGCATTTCCCACACCATGACCCCAGATGACTGTCTTGTGACTCACGCTCAGGTTTGTCCTCTGGCTTGAACAGCTGGCTGATGGTGACATTCTGCAGTTTGGTGACATCTGAAGCCATAATTGCTGATCTGCGAAGATCATCAATATGTACAGACCGCCATAGCCCTGTGAAGAACAAAGTCACTGGAATCTTCTACAACTTAGCTGTTTTCATCTAGTCATTTATAAACAAACCATAATATCAACCTGGGTTTTTATGTTAATTTCTTTCTATTCATTATTACTTTGTATATGTAAGTGTATGTACTTGTATGTGTGCTCCTGTGTGGACTCGGAAGGTAACCTGTGGTCACTGGTTCTCCCCTTCCATCGTGTAGAGAGCCTGGAGAATCAAACTCAGATGGTCAGGTTCCAAAGCAAAGCAAGCACCTTTACCGGCTTAGTCACCTAAGGGGCTGGCCCAGAAATTTATTTATTTATTTATTTATTTATTTATTTATTTATTTATTTATTTATTTTTATGTTTTTGTTTTTTCGAGACAGGGTTTCTCTGTGTAGCCCTGGCTGTCCTGGAACTCACTCTGTAGACCAGGCTNCCTCGAACTCAGAAATCCACCTGCCTCTGCCTCCCAAGTGCTGGGATTAAAGGCATGCACCACCACTGCCTGGCCCAGAATTTTTTTTTTAATGATTAATTTTTATGTACTTGAGTATTTGACTACATGTATATATGTTCATCACATGTGTTCCTGTGTCCTTGTAGGTCAAAAGAAGACATCAGACCCCCTAGAACTGCAGATATAGACGGTATTGTGTTGGATCAGTACCGTCTATAACACATGGGTGTAAGAGTCCAACCCAGGTCCTCTAGCCAGAGCTCTTCCTCTCTGAGCGAACTCTCCAGCCCCCTAGCACCACTGCTGACAGAGTGGTCAGCCCCCCAAAGTCTAGGCATTCGGATGTGAGAAAGCATAAGGCACGTCAGCGAAATCCACCTAAGTACTGTCTGAGACACAGTAATCTCTTAGAAAGGGTTAGGGTGGCTCCCCACTCACATCTCACTGTGGCCGCCACACTATAACTAGTAAAGGCGCAGGAGGCACTGGTATTTCTGACTTGTGGAACACACCTGTCTCATAGCAGGGGAGAGCTGGGTAGTGATATAAAGATAACATTTCTCCCACAAAAAATCTGTGCACAAAACCAAAGGGGAATGAAGGTAATGCTGGTTTGTTGGTGCTGGTGGGGTGGGAAACTGAAACGGAATCCCCATGTCATAGAAGGCAGGAATCAGAGGCAGGGCTCACCTAAGGTAGATAAGGGACTGCAGAAGCAACTGTGGTATGCCCAAAGCTTGCTTGTTTGCTTTTTTGCTTTAGATAGAAATTGTTTTGTGTAATCCAGGCTGGCTCTGTACCTGCAGCCCTCCTGCCTTAGCCTCTAGAAATCTGGGATTACAAGTATGTGCAACCACCATACACAGCTAGCTGTGACTGGGTAAGAAATCAAATTGCCCCTCAAAAGTATTGTTGGAATTCAAATTCTAATTTCAGACACGAATTCACATAAGAAATACCTCAAATACTACTTAAAACAAAACAAAACAAAACACATTCTTCAGTGCTGTGGTCCTACCTCCATGGAACCCCACGTATGATGTACCGCTTCCCATTCTCGACAGTTTCGTGACAAAATAAACAAAGACGAAGTCTTTTGTTCCATGTGTTTTGTTGACTTCATTGATGGCAGTATACCTGTTTAGCAAACACAAATCAATACCGTGCAAACAAACCCCTGTTGGGAGCTGGCTGGCATGTGCCCTATGAGCTGGCAGGGGCCAGCTCAGTCTCCCACTCTTAGGAGCATGAATGCAGTTCACACCCTTAGGATGAAGTGGGCTCACATCCCACCCTTCCCAGAATCCTCTGCTCAGGATTAGAATTTCTTCTTGAATATAACCCCGTGCTTTCTGGGCTTTGCCCTGCTGTGACTTGGGCTTCTGACCTTCCTATGGACCCCTAAAGAGGGCTATCATTGTAGCACAGTGGTGGGAAATTGGTTTATTAACATGTGAGGTTCAATACTAGCCACACACATAAAAACTATATACACATTATATACACACCACATATATACACACACTTACACTCATACTACACACACACACACACACACACACACACACACACACATAGTCTAGTTATTGCCCTTGAACTTACAATAAATTTATATCATACAATTGAAAACTGAACAAAAAGGGACTACAAGCATGTGTCAAGGTTATTGCTGACAATCCTAGTAATGTTCTACTATTGACACTTCTTGTGTTTAACAATTTTGTTCTTTCCCCTACCTGCCTGTATGTGTTTGTATGTGTTGTGCGTGTGTGTGTGTGCGCGTGTGTGTGTGCGTGCGCACGCGTGCGCGCGTGCATGAATATGTGTGCATGAGTGTTGAACTCAGAGATAAACCTCAGCTATCATTCCTTAGGAGTGGCCCTTCTTGATTTCGGCCAGTCTCAGCAGGCCATGGGGCTCTCTGGTTAGATAAACTTGCTAGTCACTGGGCCCAAGGATTATCTGGCTCTGCCTCCCCAGCACTGGTGTGTGCATCACCACACCCAGCTTCTACAGGAGTGCTGGCTGGGACTGGATTCAGTTGTCTTGCTAGCCTCTAGAACTCTAGCTTTTTCTTTCATTTATACAGTCATCTGGGGAAATGAAGAGAATATTCTTGTTAGTGTGTTGTTGGTGACATTGTGCTGCTCGAAGGGAAGAGTTTTTCTGAAGCTGTGCATGAGTGTTTGTTCCCCATGTTGTTTCTGGGCAAGCACTGAAAACATACTTGGCAGAGGCTACGAGTTGCGCACTACGGATGCCATCGTCAAAGTCTGCCTGGATGACTAGGATTTTACGTTTGGCTGGGTTCATTAAGCAGGAGCTGGAGGAGAAAGGGAATAGATTAGTGGGTGAGTTCACCTTCCTGAAAAATGGATAAAGGAATTCCTTGAAGCATGGGTGAGGCCAAGGCCGCACAGAAAAAAAACATGCAGAGAGGTAGAATTGTAAATGGCCAGCAAGGCTGCCTGAGGAGACTGAGGGCCATGCTGGGAAGCTTTTATGAGAGGAATAGAGTAGTGGGTACAGGGGCACAGCGGGATGCCTAGACACGACCCACGTGAGAGTGACACAGCCTTCCAGTTCATTAAGCAGTGCTGCTAGTTACAACTCTGCCAACGCACCTGCCAAGGGCGAGCCCTAATGAATGGAGCTAGCAGGGCACCTCACCGGACATCCTTAAGGAACGAATATTCAGTGTCATATTGCTGTAGTGACAGCACCACAGGCTTCGAGGCCAGTCCTCTCAGCTCAGATGCTAGGACATCACAGTCATTTCCAGTCAGCAGTCTGGAGAAAGTGGTGATCTGCAAAGAGGGAGACGAGCGTTGACAAGAGCGCGGTGGGAAGGCCCATCTTCTCAGGACAGAACGGAGAAAGGTTGGGCCTGCTCACCATGGGGAGAAACATGAGGAGGTTGGCCTGCTCACCATGGGTGCACATGGCTCAGTGTGCAGCAAGAAAACCCAGGCCCAGAGTATGGACAAAGACAAGGACTGAGGGGCTAGAAGGTATCAGAGAAGAGACACGCCCTGACAGATGGCTTAGTTTCCTCCCTGCTTTGGGCCCCTCTGTAGTCTCTGGATACTTTAGGACTCACCATAAATGTCACTTCTTATAAACCAGTGGTTTCCAAACTTCCTAATGCTGCGACCCTTTAATACAGCTCCTCATACTGTGGTGACTTCCAACCATAAAGTTATTTTTGTCATAATTATAATTTTGATTCTATTACAAATCGTAATGTAAATATCTGACACATGACCCCTGTGACAGGCGCTGAGGCCCACAGGTTGACATGGTGTTCGGCCATTGTTCTCTCTTGCCTGTCACTTCATTCTCAATGGATCACATTCAGCACCACAGACTCCAATATCCCGAGGGTGTGCTGACCCCTGTGACTCCAGTTACCCATTGCCCGGACCCCTGAGCTTCCAATTCCCTCATTTCCAATACTATCACCCCCAAACCTGATCCTCATTCCTGAACTTTCAGTGTTGCTGAGCAGAGCCCCCAGGCAGTTAGGAGGGAACCAGTGAGTGCCCCGTCCTCAGACACCTCTGTGGCCTGCTGCCCCTCGATGAAGTCAGAAATCAGCCTGTGCATCCGACCATTTCTTCCCCATGTGTGTATAGGGTGCTGTGCCTGCATGTATGTGTCTGTGGGGGTGGTGGGGGGGTGCTGTGGCTGCATGTGTGTGTGGGGTGCTGTGCTGCATGTGTTTATGTGTGGACGCTGTGCCTGCATGTGTGTATGTGTGGACGCTGTGCCTGCATGTGTGTATGTGTGGGCGCTGTGCCTGCATGTGTGTATGTGTAGGCTCTGTGCCTGCAGGCTACAGAGGTCAAAAGAAAGCACTGAATCCCCTGGAACTAGAGTTACAGATGGTTGGGAGCTGCCATGTGGGTGCTGGGAATTAAACCCAGGTCCTTTGAAAGATTAGCCAGTGCTCCTACCCGTTAAGCCATTTCTCCACCCCTAAACATTCCTTTGGGTTGTTTTGGGTTTTTTAAAGGCAAGGTTTCTGTGTAGCATTGGCTGTCCTGAAATTCACTCTGTAGACCAGGCCTGGGACTCAAGAGATCCACCTACCTCTGCCTTCTGAGTGCTAGGATTAAAGGTGTGTGCCACCACACCAGACTTCCAGTTGTTTCTTGATGTGTGTCATCTGCCTTTCTACTCTGGCTATACTGACCCTGAAGCCTTCTAACTGGTCTGTTTCCATGACGACCTTCTGTCTCACTGTTGCCCCATTGCCAAGACCCTTCTAGACATTCTCCTCTGGTGTCTCTCTAGGCAGGAAGAATCAGGTTCCTTAGTGGAGCCACTGAGGCCCTCCAGGAGATCTTTCCAACCATCTCAATCTCAGGGCATAGAACTCACAGCTTTGGACCTCACTCAAGTTCTCCCAGTGAATTCTCCCAGAGATACTCATAGCTCACTGCCCTCCTCCCTGCATTGGTACCTCGTACAGAAATTCCGATATCCCCTTCTTTCCACCCATCTCATGCATAACAGGCTTCCTATGTCCCTGGACCTTCCTGCTAGAATGCTGCCTTTCTAAGCTACACACACACTGGCTAATGATGAGAACGGTGCAGAGCTGGGCACACTGAGGAGCCCACTCTCTGCATAGCTATACCACCTGTGAGTCACCCCTGCATGCTGGCTTAAATACAGCTTGAGTTCCTGACCCTAGGAGCCTAGGATCTCAGGTGACAGAACAGAGGGTGAGGCTGTGGGAAAGCGGTCACCTCTGTGAAGACAGCCCGGCATTCATGATGAGTCATGCGCAGGTGGGCCTGGAGGAAGTCTACAAAAGAGTTGTGCTGCTGGGCATAGTAATACTCCTGTGCCAGCTGCTTTGCAGTGAACGAGCCTAGTGAGGAACCGCTGAGCCGGACCACAGCGTCTGGTGTTGCACAATCCAGTAGGATGGACTTGGCCTCTTCAGACACCTTTCGGTACAGCTCCTCTGTCAGATCCCTACAGCCCTGCCTCTCTACAGCCTGCAGCACCACAGAGGCACAGGCATCAGAATGGTAGCCAATGAAGACATCTGCAGGACTGTACTTGTGTCTGGCAATGAACTGGTCTGCTTTTACATCTGCAAACTCCTGTGCCCACTGCTGCAGCTCCTGCACGATGCTCCTCTGCCACCCTTGCAGCACAGTGCTCATGTCCAGGTAGTGCTTCTCCAGGCGGTTGATGAGGGGCACAGGGAACTGCTGGTACACCACATCCTTCTCCTCAACAACGACAAGGCGAAAGTCAGGGTGGACTCGACATTTGACTCTGTGGGTACCTAGTCCAAGGTCCACGTACTTCTGACCCCCAAGGTAGACATAGTACTGGTTGAGAGCATCATACAGGCTCTCATAGAGATTCTGCAAGTTCAGCAGCACCACCATCTTCCCAGTCTCCATGCAAATCTTCACCCGGTTAATGTTCCTGCAGATCTGGGTGTATTCCTGGTCCTGGGGAAAGCTGGAGCCAAAAATGATCTCTGGTTGCTGACCCTCAAAGAACATCTGCTGTAGGATTTGCAGCGCCACATAGTTCCTGGTCAGCACAAGCAAGTAACGGGACTCAGCACCGCCCAGGCCCCTGCTGGATGCCTGCAGGCCAGTGCAAATGTTCTGCTTGATCAGTTCCACAGTACTGACTTCTTCCTTGTAGCTGGCCTCCGGAAGACTGGCTGTAAAGATGCTCAGGGCCTGGATATTGTCTTTACCACTGAAGTTCCTAAGGACAGCATGCGCGATGTCTTGTGGGGAAAGCCCCCTTTTAGAAGCTCTGGCTTTGGCAAAGACCATCTTGATGAGGCTGTAATAGTCACGAAGCCCAAAGAACTCCTTATCCTGCTTCTGACACACTGTTTCATAGGCCTTGGCAAAGGGTGCAAAGTACCCACGGATTCTATCCTGCACCAGTCTGTCTGAAGAGCAGATCCCCTCAGCACTCTCTAGGAGCTCTTTCTCGCTGGGACTGCCGCGGGACACAAAGATACCTCGGTTCATCTTGGCAGGATCTAGAGCCCAGTTGGAAATGCCAACAAAGCCAACTTTTTTATATGGGGCAGGATCATCTTCAATGCACCCGTCTTCCAGCAGGGGGTGCAGAGTCTTAAGGGGCATTTTGGGTGAGTCTTCCGCCAGCCCAACCTCATCCAGCACCACCACTGAGACATACTGCTCCAGGTCCTTCCCCTGCTGGAATCGAGCACACTGCTTGAAGGTGCTGATGATACCTTGGGGGGTGGAGTGGGGGCTGCACTGGAATGACACCAGGTGGACCTGTTTCAGGTAGCGAAAGAGCTCAGAGGAGGCAGCCTGCCCTTGCATGGCATCTGCCACAATGATCTTGGCAAGGGATTTGGAGCTGCCAGGCTTCCCCACTAGGAAAAGGGGAATCTTAAGCTCAATGCAGATTACCATCATGAAGACATTCTCCTTCAAAGCCAGATTCCTGGCTATGTTGGTCCTTATGGGTGCCCGCTTCAGAAAAAGATCTTGTACATGTGTGATCTCATCAAGGATGACCCTGCTGTTATTGTATGGTTTGGGAAAGCACCTGGCAATGGCTGTGCGGTAGGATGCTTTCTCTTCTAAAGAGGCATGGTAGCATACCCCAATGGCCATCACCAGGGACCAGAGAACAGGATCTCTCTCAAAAGTATGTGCGCCGTCACTGGATTCATGGAGAAAGTCGTCCAGCTCCTTTAAGAGCATATCACTATGGTCACGAAACCACCGGAAAACTTTGACACAGCGCTCCACGTCCCGGAGGCTGACGAAACCACATTCATTCTCCCTCTTCCTCATGAACATCTGAGAGGCAGAGAGCACATCTGCAATCACACTAGTCTCACTTGGATTCACAGAGACGGAGTCCACCAGTCTCTGTACAATCTGCTGGATGTAGAGCTTTTCCGCAGAGTCATTCAGCTGCCCAAAGTCCCATACCAAAGGAATGAGGCTTGGAGGCAGAGCATGAACACGATAGACCAGCTGCCGCAGAGGGATGGAACCCAGCCTGTCTGCAGTCTCCTCTGCACTCACTCTGTATCCCAAACCTGCTGACTCCAGGCGGAGGATCATCTCCTGGGAGTGCTTCCGATATGGGTTGCAGGCAGCAATGATATGCAGGCCAGATTCCTCATGTAGGTGCTCACCGTCCACTGTTCGATCACACAAGACCTCTTTGATACAGCTTACAGCTTCTGTTGTGTTGGCTTCATCAAAGAACAAGATGGTATCCAGCTTGTGTTGGGCCTTATTGGAGAAGGCCGTTCTCTCAGCATCCTTGACCTTGGAGTAGATCATGGATGGTGTTGTCCCTCCATGGACCTTCACTAACTTCATCGTTTCTGCCTCCACACTTCCACGCCTGAGGTCGCTAAGAAATTTGATGAGCCTGGTTTTCCCACAGCCTGTCTCTCCCATGATGATAACAGGGATCCCACATCGGAACCGCATTTCAATGGCCAGGATCTTAAGCATATTGTCTGTGTTAAGTTCATATGTTTCATCAGGATCAATAGGCCACTCAATACCTAGTGCCAGGCAGAGTCTTTCAAGCTTCTCATATCTGGGCAAGTTATCAAAGTCGATGTTGAAGGGCACTCTCTGAAGCCTCAGCCCGTCATACAGCTCTCTGGTCATGACATCTTTCTTGATGACCTTACCATTTGAGGGATCGATGGCATCAACATAGCCATCGTTATTGGTCTCCAAGTGAAAACCTATGAATGTCATGGTCATGTGGTCACCGTTGAAGAAAACATATGGATGGGGCTCTGACTCCCACCTCTTTCGTAGAGAGAAGGGCGCTAGGTCTTCTTCAACAGCTCCGTCAATGGTGACTGCCTGCCTGCCTGGGCTTCGGTCTGAAGTGTGAAGAGTCGGGGTGGCAAAATCCCTGGCCATCAAGATCATGAAGGTCACCACAAAGTTCTTGAAGCCCCGAAGTGTGTCTCCAGTAAAAGCTGAATTGCAAAAGACAGATGCCTCACAGTCTTTGAGCTGACAGTTCAGAAACCAAGCAAAGTTCCGAAGCTCTGACCAGGAAGGGTTCATCAGGCCACAGTAAATCAGGAAGTGCTGCAGGCACTCCTCAGGAGAGCCTTCCACAGAGTCTTCTTCATACTGAAATGTGTCCAGGTTCTGCTTTTGATGGAACCGTTTTAAATACTGGAAAGGTCGTTGGAAAGCTTCACTGCAGAACTCCGTTGGGTTCATGGCAGGTTCTGTGCGGCTCCTCTCTGGAGTCAGCTCCATGTTTATCACTTCCTTGGGAGGACGACAGGTGACTTTAGGGAAGAGATCAAGAAACTTGAACAGGGGTGCTCGTGTGGTCTGCCAAAGGAATCACAGATAAAAAGATTATCACTGAATTCCCTAACAGCTGTCTTTCTGTCTTAACTCTCCACACAGTCTGCACTGAACTTAATTTGTCTCCATGGACTGGAAACTTTTGCCTACTAAGTGTTTAGAGAACTAAATTAGAAGACACATCCCTAACAAAGATGCATTTTTAAACACAATCAAGGGCTTGTGTCTTCACTGGGCACACACACCTGTGAGTATGTGTGAGCTCCAAACCTCTTCAAGTACCAAGTTCCTCTTCAGGTCCAAGAGGAACTCGTTGCCTCCAGTGCCTGAGGCTATAGAGGCTATAGAACTAATACGCCTTCCCTGCACACTTGGATGCTAACAGGAAAAGTCCCCTTAATATAGGTGTGTGCCTGGCTCTGCATTTACTAACTTCTATGCACCTTAGGCTTATACACTCCACATATGCTGTTATCTTTAATGTCCTTCAGGTTCCAGCCCCAGGTTGCAGGTTGAACAATTTGAACAGAGATGATCAGGTGTACAGATGGACTGTTGACAGAATTATTCCTTACATACACAGGGTCATCTTGCCAACCTAGCTGATCTGTACTTGTCACAGTTAAGAGCATAGGAGACTTAATGGCAGACCAAGACCCTGTGCTACCCCCATGAGCCTCATGTTTTTTGGTAAGGGGATGGACCTAAGAACCAGTTGTAAGTCAAGATTATTTCCTTTTGTTATGGGACTGGAAGCTAACTAGAGGTCAGTCTTAATAATAAACTCTCAGTAACCCCTTAGCTTTAAGCAGGCACAGAATTTTCTTTCCTACAGTTTCTATTTCTAACAAGCCTGATCAGGACACTAATCTTACAGTTATATCAGAGGCAGGACTCCTATAGCTAAATTTTACTTGTATAACTTAATATTTCATAAGCAAGTTTATGAAGAAATCTTTTATAGTATCAAGTTTACTTCAAGTTTATCCTGAATCAATGAGACCAGCAGCTCTTAACAGAGCTCTCAGCTGCAAGCCCGAGAGACAGGCGCAGCGACCTCTGGGCCACAGCATCTGTGTGCTGATCCTGAGGAAGCACGTGCCAGAAGACCAGTGGTCAGAGGTCATTTCTCAGCCCCAACTGACCAACAGGAATTATCCAAGACAAGCAAAGGTTTCACCTTAGTGTTCCAGTTTCTCGCTAATGCTTCACTCCCAGCTAACCAGAGCCACAGCTGCTTAATTCAAAACATCACTCAAATAGCCCTGATGTGAGCCTTTACTTCCCTCTAAACTCCACAAGCCAGGCCTCTCTGGTCTGTGTTGCTCTCCCATAAAATACTGCACTGAGGTCTGAGTACTCAGTGGCTCAGAGCTCAAATGTCACCATAATTCTCCCCAAAATACATGGTTAGGTCTATCTCAGCACTATCCCATGAACCTGGTATCGTTTTCTATTGCTGTGATAAAAGCACCATGACCAAAAGCTACTTGGAGAGGAAGGGGTTTAGTTCACTTTACAACTCACATGTTGCACTCTGTCTGAGAAAAGTTGGGGCACGAACTCAAGGCAGGAAGCTGGAGGCAGGAACTAAAGCAGAAGCCGGGAAGGACCACCACCTTACTGGTCTCCGCACCACGGTTTGTTCATCCTGCTTTCTCCTACCAGGACAGGGCCCACTTACATCACCCCCTTCTCAGATACCTCAAGCTTGTATTGGGCTGGCATAAATAAATAAATAAATGTGGGATGGGGTGCTTAACCCCCACCAAACCTCTGTGTTTTTCTTGATACACACCAGTTTAGAAGACCTCTTTGGCTGTATTGAGAGCCCTTGTGAGATTTCAACAAGGTATAAATGACACGGGCTCCGACGCCACATTTTCCCATTGATATCCATTAGGTACTGCAGAATGAGGAGTTTGAAAAGAAAAATGGGAATTCCAGTCTGAACCTAAGGAAGGAAACACATGGGCTTATCAGTAGGATGGGAGCCACTGCCCTTCACCCTACAGAGCTTCTTGTTTACCCCTTGACAGGATGCATGCGTAGGGAGGAGGCATTCACAATCAGGGAGATGTGTCTTCTTCACATGGGTGGCGTTGCCAGGACACTTACTGAAGTGCTGACATCGATGTGGAATATAACCGGCATCTTCTGATAGTTCTCCTTCAAGAACGGCAGGAGGGCGCTTAGAACTTGGTTCTCATCTATATGAGGCTCTGTCAATCGAATAATTTTTAAAGGTACCGTCTCATCATATAGCTTTGTTTTCAGTTTTTTGTGCAATGTGTTCACGTAGAGAGACTTTCCTACAATATGAACATACAAAAATTAGGCCCCAAATCTACAGAATATGAGGAAGAGAACATAGAGATATTTTAGAAGCAACTCTGATTCAAGCCAGATGGCATGCGCCTCCACTGCTTAGCAGCTTCATTAACCATGGATCTTCAGGTTCCCTGTCCACCATCTACTGACCAACTTTGCCCTTTCCTGGCCTCTAATGGCGCCCAAGTCAGTGACGGCCAAAGGTAGAGTGTGGGGAACCAAATTCTCCCAACAGAAAAGAGTGGTTCAGGGAAGAGAGGACAGGACAGTAGGAAACAGACAGCAACTGAAGCATGGTCGGGGATTCTGCTCAACCACAACCAGCGCTGATGCCAGAAGCCAGCAGCACAAAGTCTGAAGGAGGCGGTCAGGAACTGTGAGAGGACAGGGTTCTTACTGGCTTACAGCTAAGGAAGAGCCAAACCCCTGAAGAAGGGCTTCCTCAGAGTCGCCCCTGCTAGAGAAGGAAGAGCCACTGGGCAGTATCTGGGAGAGGGGACCTCTTTCATTACCAACGCCAGCTCTTTCAGAGGTCACGATGCCAACACACAGCCCATCTCTGAATACAGTTGCTGCTGACAGGGGCCGCTTTGGGACCTGATAATGGTTCTGCAGGTAGGCTTGGATATTCGGCAGCGGGGCCTGGGGCACCAGGGGGACTTTGTACTGACTGAAGGTGGAGGGGATGTAGCAGTGCTCCCGGGCAGCATCACAGAGTATCACCAACTGGTAGTCTTCACGGTGCGCCTGTGTGCACAGGCTCTGGAAGAACTCCTCTGCCTGGCAGCCCACTTCATAGCTCAGCTGGTCTGCAAACAGCAAGCTGTAGACCTTGTGCCCCTGGGAGCCCAAAGTGAGGCAGCGTCGCAGGAGTAGTTCCACTTCCTCTATTGTGGTCGCTGGGGTGCAGAGCAACACCTCATCAAAGGTGGGCAGGGGCTGCCTGGGGGCCTGCATGTAGATGGCCAGTGCAGCCGGCAACACCTCAGAGTGGCCACACAAGATCAGGTTAGGCTGGCCAACCTGCAGGCCTTTGGGGAGTGGCCGCTCCACAGGAGAGCCACCCAGCGTGGCCAGATGAGCAAGGCATCTACCCAGGGCATCCAGGTCCAGACAGCTCGGCAGGAAGGCACTCATGCACACGAGGGACTGCCTCATAATAGCCTGAAGCTTGCCCATTAGTCTGGAATCAGAAAGTTGCTGCTGAGGCAAATTTTTCATAACCTTAAGCAGGCAGGATCTGTCAGCCTTGCTTTCACAGGCACTGGTAGCTTGTACGAGGTCCTGGACAGTGCATTTGCCTTTAATGAAGGACAGCATCATGAGGGCAGCTTCACTAGGTCTGGGTTTCCCGAGCTCGCTGCTTAGGTAGACCAGCTGCTCAGCTGTGTAGAAGTTGAGGTAAAAGTATTTAGCTCTCTTCTGGGCAACCACCGTTTTCCAGTCGTCTAGGAAGTCCTCCATCTGCCTGCAGAGGGCTCCCAGGAGCTGAATGACATCTCCCTTCTCCTCTGTCACTTGGCTTAGCCGCTCCAAGCCAAAGTTCATGGAGATGCCCCCATCAGGGCAGCAGTAGATCTTAGCAGTCCAAGTCCTGAACAGCATGTTGCCCGCGCAGTGCAGTTTTATGAAGACATGTACAAGCCGCTGCATGCTGCTGAAGACCTGGGGGAAAGGGAACCATGAGGCCAAAGCATAGCACACCCCTGCAGGGGAGACACACTACGCTACACACACACCTGCTGTTAAGCCTTTTCACCTTTTCATACCACATCATTATTTGATCGGCTTAAGGAGCACCCATCGTCTTTTTTTCCTTTTTCTTTTTCTCTTTTTTTTTTTTTTTTTTTTTTTTTTTGGTTTTTCAAGACAGGGTTTCTCTGTATAGCCCTGGCTGTCCTGGAACTCACTCTGTAGACCAGGCTGGCCTCAAACTCAGAAATCCACCTGCCTTTGCCTCTGCCTCCCAAGTGCTGGGACTAAAGGCGTGCGCCACCACGCCCGGCTCTGCCTCTGCCTCTTGAATGCTGAGACTAAAGATGTGTGCCACCATGTCCAGGGAAAGACAAAGGATGTCAGTGTAAAGACTGTATGGCTGTGTGTGTGTGTGTGTGTGTGTGTGTGTATAAAGGCATGTGTGTGTGTGTGTGTGTGTGTGTGTGTGTGTGTGTGTGTATAAAGGCATAGTGGTCTCATATTTCCAGACTGGCCTGAAATTTAACTAAGACCCTCCCACCTCAACAGGAGTATGGAGGCGGTGAGGTGACTGTTTCTGTCTAAGAAGAGCTGTTGGTCATTTCTTATCCACTGCTGGTCACAGTTCCTCCTGAGGCTCCTGAGGAGGACCTGCTGCTCATAGGGTCTACCCTACCTCAGATATGTCTCTGGCGTTGTGAATCAGGGTACCGTGCATCCTGCAGTCCCTTGGCAGAGCTGTGTAGACCAAAAGCCTACACAGACCCTTTTCATAGCTCAGTAACAAAAGTGACTGGCCTAGTTTGAAGCAAAAGTAGCCCCTGTGGGCAGCAGCACAAACCTATAAGCTCACCTCTGAAAACTTCTCCACTTCTGTATGGCTGTTGCAGTCTTTCTTTCCCGACATGAGCATCAGCTTATTTAAAAGTTCCTTCAGTTCCTCTGTGGAGTAGTTGCGCAATGCCTCGGGGCAACCATGGCCATCAGGGAGGAGGAGGTGGAGAACAGTGTCTGGGGAAATCTGGGAGGCAGCACACATTTGTTAAGTTAGATCCTGGCACAGAGTCCCTCCCATAACTTTATAGCAAGACCACAGGGCCATACAAAACTGCACCAGGACTTTGGGAGGCTCACCTTCTGGCCATCTTTGGGTGCCTCAATAACGTAGACGCCCCTGTTGTTGATTGCTGTGGCGAGGGACAGAGAGGAGAGCTCCACAGATCCATGGCTTTCCTTCACTGTCTTCAGCCACTCCAAATTTCTGGCAGAATCTTTCTGTTGGGACAGAAGCAGAGAATAGGCTGGAGTGAGTAACCATGTCCTCGCTGGCCCTCAGCTGCCCCCCACCCCTATCCCCACCCCCACCCTGTTGGCATCACACATGGTGTGTCTGTTCATGTCCCACCCCTAGCACACATGCAGTGTCTGTGCTTGTGTGTGTCCCTTGGGGCTCTGTGGTGCAGCATCTTCACCAGTCAGGCTTCCACAGAAGCCCTAGATGGCAGGTGTAGGGCGTTAGAGAGCATCTGGGCTTATAAGTGATGAGAGAGACACAGCCACATACGCACTGCACAGCTCACCACCCAAGAGCGAAATAACAGAACGAGCATTAGGGAGCCTCAAGCTTTGCTGTTTCTTCTTCTTTTTGAAAATTTCTTACATTGAGCAAGACATACAACTTTAATCCCAGCACTTGGGAGATTGAGGCAGGACAATCTTTGTGAGGTAGAAGCAAGCCTGGTTTCAAACAGATCTTCCTGCCTCTGCCACATTTAAAAGTGTGTGCCACCATACCTGACTTCTTTCATTTTTAAAAATTTATTTCATTTTGTGTGCATGAGCATTTGCCTTATATATGCATGTGCATTATGTGTGCTTGGTTTACATATGCATGTGCATCATGTGTGTGCCTGGCTTATATATGCATGTACATCATGTGTATTCCTGGTTTATATATGCATGTGCATCATGTATATGCCTGGTGCCATGAGAGGCCAGAAGAGGTTGTGTATCCCCTGGAATTGGAGTAATGCAAGGTTTTGAGCCACCATGTGGGTGCTAGGAACCGAACCTGGGTCCTCTACAAAAGCTGCAGGGGCTGACCCATTCTTAAGCCTGAGTTGTAGATTCTTAATGGCCGTTTATGATTTCTGAGGATGACCAGTGGAGAAAGGAAAGTTGCATTATAGGCTATCATATGCATGTGAGCTTTTCATAGGCAAGATTTCACCATCGTCCTTCCAGCCACCCTTCCCTGAAGCAGAGACCCAACATGCCGTTTTGTATATGACTTCCTGACTCAAGAGAGAGCACACATTCCCACACACATTGGGACTCTGTTGTGAAGCAGGTAAATCAGTGGCAGCCTTGCCAAAGCCCTTGAGGTCTGTAATAGTAGTCAGCTATTACACTCAATCTGCCTTGGGTCCTGAGGAGACTAACCAGCTTATCGGGAAGGTGCTGGTCATTGTCCAGGGCCCTCCAGAGTTCCTGTAGATGATTCATGAAGTCAGAGAAATCTGTTCCAGCATCCATCTTGTACAGCAGAGAAGCATAGCCCTGCACGGCATCGTGGAAGCAGGCCACCCGGTCCACATCGATGTCATTCTCTCCCGCTGAGATGGAGGCCAAGTCCACAAACACCTTGAGTTCGTTGATGTCTTGAGAGAGGAGAGGAGATCAGCACACAGCCATGCTGAGTTTGGGGCAGTAATTCTAAGTGAAGCTATAAGCGCACACCAAGGTCTTGGTTTGACCCACTTCCTGCTTTTGCTAAGAACACTGACCACATATTGAATCTGTTGACTGACGTCTCATCTTTATCAGGCAACACATCTCAGGCATTAGACTAGGCTTGTTATGCACAGTATAGCCTTGACAACATTACATCACTTAAACATAGAGACCAAGGCTCAGCTGGTAAAGAATATACTGACAATGGGAAAACTGAGACAACTCTCCACAGGATTTTGATCCAATTGACAGATATGCATCAGGGTGGAACCAAAGCTCACAGAAGGAAGCAACAGAGTGAGAGTTGGAGCCAGTTCAGCCTCCATGGCAACAGGAGGCATGCCTTCCACCTACAGGTCCCAGGGTATGCCCTCTTTCCACCTCCTCTTCACCTTTCACTTTCCCACCCTCGCCTCTGCTCTTTCTAATCTAGATAACGAAACAAGCCCCAAGCTGTCTGCTGGATAAAACCTTCACAAGGGTGTTATAAAAACACCCTGTGTAGACAAGAGCTATCCTGTCTTCTGGAGGAGAAGGCTGAATGGGTTGGAGAGATGGAGAGACAGCTCAGTAGTTAAAGCACGGGCTGCTCTCCCAGAAGACCCGGGTTCAGTTCCCAGCACCCACATGGCAACTCACAACTATCTTTAACTCCTGCTCAAAGGGATCTGACACCTTCTTCTGGACTTTCTGAGTATCAGGCATGTGCGGGTGCATAGACACACGTGTAAGAAAAATACCCATACACATAAAAAAATAAATAAAATTATTTAATCGAGGGCTGCAGAGATGGCTCAGCGGCTAAGTGCACTGACTGCTCTTCCAAAGGTCCTGAGTTCAATTCCTAGCATCCACATGGTGGCTCACAACCAGCTGCAATGGGATTAGATGCCCTCTTCAGGTATGTCTGAAGACAGCTATGATGTACTCATATACATAATATAAATAAATATTTTTAAAACTTATTTAATTGAAAAAAGAAAGGCTAGTTACCAGGCGGTGCTCTTGCACACCGTTAATCTCAGCACTCAGGAGGCAGAAGCAGGTGAGTTTGAGGCAAGCCTGGTCTACAGAGCGAGTTCCAGAATAACCAGAGCTACACAGACCCTTTCTCAAAACAACAACAACAATGACGACAAAAAGGCTGAAGAGATGGCTCAGTGGTTAAGAGTACTTGTTAGTCTTGGAGGGGACCCAAGTTAAGTTCCCACCACCTACACATGGGCTTTCAACCAATTATAACCTTAGTTTCAGGAGATCTGACACCCTCTTGACCTCCACAGGCACCAGACACAAATGTGGCACGCATACATACATACATACATACATACATACATACATACATGAAATCACTGTTAAACACAAAATACTAAAGTTAAAAATTAAAAGGCTAAAGGAGGTGGGTTTTTAAGGAAAGAAAACAGCCTTCAGCTAGTCAGAGCAAGCAGTGAATGACAAAAGAGCAGAGACACCATCTGAGTAAAACATGCCCCCAGTCAACGAGACAGACAATGCCAGCAGCTGTCCAGCTGGTGCTGCTGGCAGGACCCAGGCAAGCTCACGGGCTGGCCAGGGCTGGCCATACCTTCCAGGGCCTCATGCAGCCAGCCAACAAGCTCTGTCTGCCGGGCGAGCTCCTCCAAGCAGCGCTGGCGAGGCTCACTGATGTCCTGGAGCAGCCGTTTGGCCTTGATGAACTGTGGGCTGATCTGGTCCAGTTTCTCCGTACCAAAGTCCTCAAAGGAATCCGCCTGGAACGTGAAATTTAGCTAGTACTGCCCTGGTGAGCCATGGCTAGTCTTCAGACAGGAACAGCCAACCCATAGCAAGAGCCTGGCACTTATATCAGGAACCATAGGACTCCCTCCTCCCTAGTCAGCAGTACCTTCTACTTCAGCTCCCCCAAATACACACTTCACACTCCACAGAGCTTACATGGTCTTTGAAATCTGTTTCTCACCACAGCACTACCAGACCTGTCTCTTTGCATCTCTGCATCTCTGTGTCTGTCTCTCTGTCTGTCTCTCTGTCTCTCTTATTTCAGCACTTATCTGAAGGCAGAGGCAAATGGATCTCTGTGAGTTCAAGGCCAGCCACCACCTAGGTCTACAAGGCAACAGCCAGGACAGCAAGACTACATAGTGAGACCCTATCTCAAAATAGAGACAAGACCTCCCAGCTCTGCTGGGTGATGTGTTGCTTGCTGCTGCTGTCGAGAACTGATGCAATTGCATCTGGGATAGATGACCTTCCTTCCTTCTGTGCTCTTATGACCTTTTTAAAGAACATGGCAAAAGAGGCCATGAATTTAAAAGAGAGCAAGGAGAGATGAAACCCACTGGTTCAGGAACTGTCGTCATATTCATGAAGAAAGACCGTAACCAAGGGTTTTGCTGTCCTCAGCTGCTTAATCACCACCCCAACCACACTAGAAGCCCCAGACACCTAACCAAGCCAAGCCAGAAGCTCCACCTCCACACCCCCAATCTCTTGGAGGGACCCTCACCCCTCAGCAGAGCCCACAGACAACTTACAAAGTTTAACAATGGATTAAGAACACTGAAGTCACCGGTCACACCCAAAGCTCTCCGGACTTGCAAGATGACCTTGGCAGAGCTGACAGCCTGGTGCAGGGTGTGATATTCTTTGATCTGCCCAATACGCTCTGAGATCCAACCTTTTTGGTCCTGGGGGTTCATAGTGCACATGAGTATAAGGTCGGAATTCAGTTCATCATATTTATCTACAAAGTCTCTGAAGATGACATCAACTTCAGCAAAGGTGATCTTTCCTGACTTCAGATTCTCATAGAGCTTGTAGAAGTCGTCATAACAAGGGTTGTACAGGGATTCCAAGGCGTGTGGAAGCATAAACTTCAACTCTCTGGGGTCCTTATGCAGAGGATTCAGCAACTCTGCTGTCTTATGCCAGAAGTCCTGGAAGATATGGCTTTCTTTCAGGGAGTCTAGCTTGCTTGCCATTTCTCGGATGTCAGGGCTCAGGCAGTAATGTGTCTTCCTTTTGCAGGGTGAGGAATTGGAGAGCTTAATCACAGCTTCATTTAGTTTCTTATTGCTGAGGTCTTGAGAGTGGACTATTTCAATGTTTCCAAAATCCACTATAGAAACCAGAGGGTAGTTATTAAATTTAAAGGATAGAGGTCACTCATTTCTCTTTTCTTGTACTTTATCCTCCTCTCTCTCCCCGTGGCCCCCCATGTGCGAGCACATGCACACCCCTTTCTGAGACAGGTTTTCTGTGTAGCACTGGCTCTCTGTGTTTTACCTGCCTGCTCCCCCGTGCCGCCGCCCCAGCTGGCTCCACTTCTTTTTCTTAGAGTAGGGAAAAGACAAAGTCTGAATACGTAGGCAGACTGACTTTCAACTAATTATTCTCCTCATTGCCAGGATTGTGGCCATGCACCAGAGCGGGCAGAACTAGAGTTCACCTTTCAGCACCGAGGAGAGCTCCTGCTGCCCCTATCAAGACACAAGCCCTGCTAAGGACACACAACCCTAGTTCTTCCTCTAGATACAACCACTAGGGTCATTTCTCTGCAGAATACGGACATCTTTCCTCTCCTCTGCCTTGGCTTTGTCAGTTTTCACAACAAGGAGTAAAAAGTTAGTGGGAAAATGCACACCTTTCCTCACTTCCTTCTAAGACCACACTAATTATAAAATAGAAATTAGATCTTAAAAATCAGAAACTAGCCAGGTGTGGTGGCGCATGCCTTTAATCCCAGCACTCAGGAGGCAGAGGCAGGTGGATTTCTGAGTTCGAGGCCAGCCTGGTCTGCAGAGTAAGCTCCAGTACAGCCAGGGCTACACAGAGAAACCCTGTCTCGAAAAGCCAAAATAAAACAAAACAAAACAAAAAAGTCAGAAACTGGGGCTGGAGAGATGATGGCTCAGCAGTTAAGAGCACTGACTACTCTTCCAAAGGTTCAAATCCCATCAACTACATGGTGTCTCACAGCCATCCATAATGGGATCTGACACCCTCTTCTGGTGTATCTGAAGACAGCTAAAGTGTACTTAGATATAATAATAAATAAATCTTTTATAAAAAAAAGTCAGAAACCGGCTGGTCATGGTAGCACTGAGAAGGCAGAGGTAGGTGAGTCTGTGTGAATTTGAGCATAACCTGATTTACATTGTATCCAGTAAGGGCAAATATATATGTCATACACAAGGGCTGAGTCACCAGGACTGCCCCAGGCTTCCCAGCATCACCAGAGACAAGCAGGAGCAACATGCAGTTCCTAGTGCAGTGTCCTACGAGATGCCCACTCCTCCTAGCCAAGCACTTAGAACTAGAGCAGACATCCCAGACTTGTAGTGACTGAGACTGCAGGTCGTCTGTCTCTCACTCAGCACGGTAGATAAGCTGTGTCTGCCAGAGTCGAGGGAAGAGGGCAAGGATGTGCTGCAAGGGAAGAGGCACAGAGCGTACCTGCAGGGTCAAAGAAAGCCTACAGCTCCCTGACCGACCTAGTGCTGATGAGTTGGGAGATCAACAGATAGTTCTAGCATAGAGAAGTTGGAGGGATGCTCACAGGCATGGGAGTGAATATAAAAGTCAAAGTGATTACCTCTGAGCCCCAGAACCCATAGAAAACTTGGGTGGGCATGACAGCCTGGCTGTAACTCCAACCTGGGGAGGCAGGGATGGAGGAATCCCCAGAGCAAACTGGCCAGCAAGGCTAGACACATCAGCAAGCTCTGAATTTGATTGAGGGACCCTGTCTCACTGAATGTGGTGAAATAGGGCTCAAGAAAGATTCCCAGTATCTACCCTGGGCTTCCATATGCACTTCCAAGTGCATGTGCGTGCACATACGCACACACATACACACACACACACACACACACACACACACACACACGCATATGCCCATGCCCTCTCCCCAATGGAAATTAAACATACTGCTTTACACCCAACTGCTCTTCCGAAGGTCCAGAGTTCAAATCCCAGCAACCACATGGTGGCTCACAACCATCCATAACAAGATCTGACGCCCTCTTCTGGAGTGTCTGAAGTCAGCTACAGTGTACTTAAATATAATAAATAAATAAAT
Source organism: Mus pahari (assembly GCF_900095145.1). Taxonomy (NCBI): domain Eukaryota; kingdom Metazoa; phylum Chordata; class Mammalia; order Rodentia; family Muridae; genus Mus; species Mus pahari. Next base: position 86,582,019 of record NC_034603.1, on the reverse strand, counting down.
CTTTAAAAAAAAATTTTTTTAAAATAAAAAAAAATACTGCTTTAAAGCCCCTGCCCTAGCTGTATGTACTCCACCCTCACTGCTCCTTCCTCTGCCTTTCACACTGAGGCCCCTCAGTCTTCAGAGCCTGTCCTGGGGCCCACCTTCAATGAGGTGTTTCACTCTTCCGAACTGCCTCAGGAGGCTCTCCACATATCTCTTCTCTTGCTTGAGGAACAACAGATCATCCCTTCTCATTTTCAGCAAGTTCTTCACATCACAGGCCTTCTCTTGGGATGGCAGCCTCCTTCTATCTGAAAAGTACGTGACAGCTCACATAACCCTGTAAGTCTTCCATGTAATCACATTCTGCTGCCTCTCTCTGAGCATGCTCCATGCAAGGGGCATGAGGAGGGAGCAGGAAGACTTGAGCTCAACCAGTCTATGAAGATGGAGGCAAAGCAGGCTCTGCTGCCTTGATCCTTCTGCTCTCTCATGACACTCCCCACAATAACTAAGCTCCCAGGCTCTCTGGCAAGAGCTGCTGGCAGTTACAGAGCCCAGAAACATACCCTGACCACAAAATGGCATACCCAAGCTTTCTCCCTATTTCCGTTGCTCTGCCACCTAAAGGTGTTATCTCAATTTGGTACTTACTTAAGTTCCAGATGTCAAGAAACTGACTCTGGTACTCAAGGATCAACTCCAGCTGTCCAAGCACAATGGTGCCATTTTCAAGTTCCCCTGCGACCTTCTGGAACACAGATTCAGCAGTGGCCATCAGCTGCCTGCCTTCCTCCGTGATGCTGTCTATGATTTTCTCATTGGTTCCTGATCAGAGGGAGAGCACACAGTTCAGAGCCCAGGTCTCCTGACCCATCAGTTCCCACCAGGGATCCCTGATGACTCCTCTGGCTACAGCAGCACTCAGGCAATTTCCAGTGTGACAACACTTGCCTGGTGCACTGCTACTGGTTCTTCTGCACATCCTGGCCACCATGCTCCCCATCACTGTGAAACTTATAATTTAGAAGACAAGATTTTAAATACATTTACTTAACTCCTAGAAATTTCTCTCCTGCTATGATTAGTTTGTAGTAAAACATCATGCTGGGTTGTGTGTGCTGGCACATATCTTTAAGCCCAGCACTTGGGAGGCAGAGGCAGTCCAATCTCTGGGATTTCAAGGCCAGCCTGTTCTACAAAGAGAGTTCCAGGACACCAGAGCTGTTACATAGAAAAATCCTATCTCAAATAAATTCATAATTAAAAATGAAATAAATAGGCCAGGTATGGTGGCACACGCCTTTAATCCCAGCACTCAGGAGGCAGAGGCAGGCGGATTTCTGAGTTTGAGGCCAGCCTGGTCTACAAAGTGAGTTCCAGGACAGACAGGGCAATACAGAGAAACCCTGTCTCGAAAAAATAAATAAATAAATAAATAAAAATGATCTTGTTTATCTGTATCATTGAAAACCAAGCAGCCTTATCCAGCACTGTAAATCCATTAAACAACTGGGCGTGGTGGCACACACCTTGAATCCCAGAACTCTGTGCAAGTACAGGCAAGTGCATCTCTGTGAATTCAAAACCAGCCCAGTCTCCATAGACCAGCCAAGGCTACATAGTGAGAGTCAGCCTCAGAAAAAGAAAGCAAAAAAACCTGCAACAACTGGGATGCTCTTCAGCAGATGGACAGCTCAAGAAACTGTGGCAGTGCTATGATAAAAACAGAATTCAGCTGTCAAGCAACAAGGACACAGGGAGGAGCTTCAAATATGAATGTTATCTATGAACAGTCACACATGTTATCTAAGTCCACACATGTTATATGGTTCCATAACTACAGGAGAGAGAATAAAGAGGAGGGTCACAGATAAACAATAAACAATGAGTTTATTGTGTATGACACTGCAGTGCACCAAACATGCTGTCATGCACCTATTAAAGCCCAGGGCACCCTACGAACCCCGACTTGACAAAAGTATGCCAACACGGCCCAGCTCAGTCATTACAAAGGACACACCACACATTGCAGATGTGAACAGCAGCCCAGGGTGCTGGGAACTATGTTTTCTGATGAGTCTTTCTAGAGAACTAGTGATTGAAAACACAGAGACGTGGTGCTCTCAAGCTGACAGCAAATGCATATGGCACTCACCTCAGCACTCACACATTTTTGCCTCACACCTCACCAGCCATGAGGGGCTCTCTGAGCTTTTCAAGGTCCAGTAAAACTGAGAATTACAGCCTGACCTGACCTGAGATCTTAGTGCCCAACCCAGCACCTTACCGCGACAAGATCTAAAAGAGCAGCCCGCACAAGAAACACAGAGACTTCAGGAGAAGGCATAAATAAAACTTGGGATCTGTGTATCCTGGGAGGATCAGGTGGGACTTCCTGTTCTGTTGGCGAATCAGCACTGCGCTCAAAGTCAGAGCTCTGAAGGCCACCTGGGTTTAGTGCGTACATGTGCGTGCGTGCGTGCGTGCGTGCGTGTGTGTGTGTGTGTGTGTGTGTGTGTGTGTGTGTCTGCGCGCGCGCGCGTGCGCACATGTGTAGACAATCCATAAATAGTAACCAGAGCCTGCAGCGAACCTGAAGCTTGGCTCTTAGCTGGCAAGCCTCGGGGATCCTCTGTCTCCTCACCTACAGCTACTGTAGGCTCGTGAGTGCCATAGCCAGCCTCTGATGCGGGTGTGGGGATCCACACACTACCATAGCAGGTACTTCACCTGCGGACCCATTTCCCCAGCCCAACTGCAACAGCTCACAATGCTGAGTGCAGAGCACTCAGTCGTCTGTACTCTGCACTTCATATCCCTTCATCTGGAAACTGAAGTCTTAAGACGGACTGTCGGGGAGGAGGCATAGGGACAGCACAGCAGCAGCAGGCTAGTGTGCAGCAGCGCTCGGAGAAGCAAGGGTGCCTTTAGTCCGCTTCACTTGGAAGGATGCCCTCCACTCTCCCTGATGCTGCCTGTGCGGGTCCCTCCACTCTCCCTGATGTCCTGCCTGTGCGGGTCCCTCCACTCTTCCTGATCAGCACATGGCAGCTGAAATATCCAGGCCAGGACACCACCCTCCCCAAGCTCCCCACAGACACCAGAACGTACCACACAGTTCGAAGAGCTGCCTCACATCTGGCCACTTGAGCAAGTATTTGAAGATCTCATCCACGTCAAACACAGGCTCCCCATTATGCATAGGCCATGACTTGGTTATCACAGCAGACAAGAGGGTTCCAAATTTCTGCAAATCTTGACAGGAGAGCCCCTCAAGGACACTGGTTTGAGACTATTTAAAAAAAAAAAAAAAAAAGAGTCGAAAAAGTGAAATAGTAATGTTTTATTAGCTTGTTTTGAAATAAGAGAAACATGAAAACTGCATATGGTGGTATATATCAATAATCCTAGCTTTTGGAAAGTGGAAGTTGTAGGCCAGCTAAACAGAAAACGCAAGGCCAAGCCCAGGCTGAGACCTCATCTTAAAAAGTAATTTTTTCCGAAGTTACCCTTGGAGGACTGGCCGCAGGTGATGGGCTAGTTACAAAAGAGGATATGAAGCCAGCTGTTTTCAAGTCTCTCCAGTTCAGGGTCTGGGTGGACTTTTCCTGATGATGAAAGTACAGGGTGCAGTGAAAGCTGCACAGCCTCCAGCCATTCCGCTCTGACTGCAGACAAGTCCGCTGAGTTACATACTCTAGAGCTGCTTAATTTCACTGTGAAATTTTGTGCTTGTTTTAACTGCAACTTTTTTATAATATATATTTTTTTTCTTTTTAAGTTTTCAATAATATTTAACATGTAGTTCACAGAGCCTCAAAAGGAAAGCTCCTCATTGGGGTATAAAACAATGGCTAAATGCCTACTTACTGTGTGTGAAGCTGGGCTCAATGCTCAGTACCACTCACACACAAAAAAACATACAATAGAAATAAGAAAGTGCAGGCCAGAGATGGCTCAGTGAGTAAAAGTGCCTCTGCCAAACTTCAGAGCACGGGGTGCAACTGAGGCAGACCAGCAGTGCTGCTCACGGGTTTACGCAGACCGGCAGCGCTGCTCACGGGGTTACGCAGACCGGCAGCGCTGCTCACGGGGTCACGCAGACCGGCAGTGCTGCTCACGGGGTTACACAGACCGGCAGCGCTGCTCACGGGGTCACGCAGACCTGCAGTGCTGCTCTCGGGATTATGCCGACCAGCAGCGCTGCTCACTGATGCTCACCTGGGGAGACAGCTGGGGCAGGGCCTGTGTAGGCGGCCTTGAAGCTTTTTTTGTTTTTGTTTTGAGATTCAAAGTCTCACCATCTAGCCCTGACTGGCCTGACCCTGGCTACATAGACAAGGCTGGTCTTGATCTCAGGGACCCACCTACGTTTGTCTCCCAAATGCTAGGATTAAAGGCATGTGCCACCATACCCAACCTAGCAGCTGTGGGTCTGAGTGACACCTAACATCCCAGAGAACGGGAAACCATGCTATTTCTCAAGCAGGTGGAAGAGAATACTGGATCTTAGCATATGTTTGGCTCTAGGCACAAATGAGCGTGAGCCAATTTAGTAGGATCTCTGAATAAGCAGGCTTATTGCAGCCCTTGGCAGGCCAAATCAGAAACACCCTGTAAACCCATGCAGGAAAGCCTAGTGACCTGGCAGGCAGAGCTCACAGCCTCGATGACACACTTCTCAAAGCTCCGCGACACGCTGTCATGGAGTCCACCATCACGACACTGACTGCTGCAGAAGAAGGAGATCTGCAAACGGGGAGGATTCTGCAGACAAGGAGGGAGAAATGAGGGCTGTGGGGTACCTTACTTCTACACCCCAGGGGAAGACCCAGGGTCCTCACTGCCTCTGGGAGCACACATACTGAACATGTTCACGAGCTATCCAAGGAACAAAATGAAGAGAGTGAAGAAAAAAAAAAAAAGAAGAGAGTGTCTGTACCACCACATGGTGGCTCTTGCCTGCGGTCCTAGCGCCTGAGAGGCCACAGCAGGAGGAATGGCTGGGAGCTTGAAGCCAGCCTGGAATAGAGTGAGACCATTTCAAAACCCAAAACTTGTAGAGCCCTTTGTCCTACTCTGCGCAAAGAAAGAACCTGCCAGCACCAGAGCTTGTAAAAACAGGTATATTTTAGAATATAACCATTTTCCTAAGATTTGGATAAAACATTCATATCATATAAAAAATGATTTTCAAGGGCTGGAGAGATGGCTCAGTGGTTAAGAGCATTGACNGCTCTTCCAGAAGTCCTGAGTTCAATTCCCAGCAACCACATGGTGGCTCACAACCATCTGTCATGGGATCTGATGCCCTATTCTGGTGTTTCTAAAGACAGCTACAATGGACTCACTCATATATATGTGTGTGTGTGTGTGTGTGTGTATGTGTATATGTATGTATGTATGCATATAATGTAATGTGTGTGTGTATATCTTTAAAAAAATAATTATTATTTTAAAAAACTAAAAACTGATTTTCCATATCAGAAGCCTTCATTATTCACACTGAAGAACTGGTGTGTGTGTGTGAGCCTCCATTTCTATTAACTGCCCAGTGCAGTGCCTGCAAGAGTGCAAGAGGACTTCCCTGTATAGGATCCCTCCCCATCATGGCAAAACCCTGTCCTTAGTCTTCTAAGGCCATCACAAAAGAACTTTGACATTTGTTCTTCTGGGGTCAAAAGACAGTGACCAAATCAGAACCATGTCTAAAGTCATGGCTGCCCCCCTGCCACGCCACCATGAGCCTTGACGCTCAAGTGCACCACTCACAACTATTGTGTACGTTAGGTGGCTGGCCTCCTCTACAGTCCTTCCTCTCCCAGTAAGAGTGCCTGGACCTCAGGTACCTGCTTGAGTCTCCCTTCCATGTCTCCCAGCAGTGATCCCTTCCAGCCATGCTTCTCTGGGAAGCCGATCTCCACCAGCCGTCGCCATACCTGCAAAATTAGAGTGATATCCATAAGGTAGAAAAGTAAAGCGGACTGACAGCCAGGCACAGTATGCCAATCTGTGGTCCTGGGTACGTGGGGAATGGAAGCAGGAAGATCACTGAAGTCCAAGAGTTCAAGGCTGACCTGGACACCACAGGAAGACCCTCTCTTGAGAGGAAAGCCAGGTGCATGCTATTATAGCAGTATAAAGGGCTAAGAGCACCAGGCCTCAAGAACAGTATGGCTCTCGGCTCCTCACTGTCACTGGTGAACTGTGCCACTGGTGTGTCAGGGCCACCACCACCCTCCCAGTGTGTCACTGCTCTTTGTTTAGAAAGGGTCTCTCCCCCGGCTCCCTGACTCCAAGCTCATCCTGAAAAGTTTCAGACAGGGACACAAGCTCAAAGAGTAGAAATGCTTCCTCCCACTAAAGTGGGATCACAGAAAGTAATCACAATTTCTAAGGAACAAACGTAACTGCAATGAACCACATGACATCGTACCTGTATGTCCTCAGTGGTCAACTGTGCACCCTGCCCCACAGCTGCCTGACCAATCAGCTCAGAGTGCTGCTGCCCCAGCCTGCTCTAAGTGGCTCTTAGAAACATTTGCTTTCAAGGCTAATGGTCAGGTCAGTCAGGATTTGTGTGCCAACCCCTCCATTAGTGTTCTTTCCTCCTGGGACTAAAACGTCATCTGCAGCGTTCCTGGCCTGATGACCTGGTCCTGCCTTCAGTGATCCTGCTGAATCCTGCTGAATCCTACCGAATGGCTCTCTACAACCGGTTACAGGGCTGGGTTCTGCTGTGTCTTAAGTCACTACTCTTCCATAAAAGAATACAGAACACTGGGCGTGACAGCACCCACCTTTACTCCCAGTGCTGGGGAAGCAGAGGCAGGAGGATCTCTGTGAGTTTAAGGCCAACCTGGGCTACATACCAGGACAGTTAGGACTTTAAAAAACAAAAAAAAAAAACAAACAAAAAAAAACCCTGCCACTAAGAGAATTAAAAAACAAAACAAAACAAAAGTACAAATAAGCTCACTCCACTTATGCACCAATACGGAATTAGATATTAGAAAGCCTTCAGTGTATTCTTTTCAAAATACAGCTGGGTGTGGTGGCACATGCCTTTAATCCCAGCACTTGGGAGGCAGAGGCAGGCGGATTTCTGAGTTCGAGGCCAGCCTGGTCTAGAGAGTGAGTTCCAGGACTACACAGAGAAACCCTGTCTTGAAAAACACCACAAAAAAAAAAAAAAAAAAAAATACAGAGTCACCTTTGCCTTACACAGTGCTGCAGAGATAGCCAGGAGAGCCACAGGGCTCTACCAGACTCCTGTCCTTGGTCACATCTTACACAAGTGTCAGGACTGAAAAACTGACTAAAACCTGATCTCCAGGCTTTGTGTAGAGGGTCTCTGCCTTTTCTGTAAGTTTCCTTTTGCCAGCTCAGGACGAGCCTTTCATACCTGTGACTGTCATATCAGCTGCAGGCACCATGTGCTTCTGGAACACTTCCAGATGATGAAGAACACAGCAACTGCCCAAACCCAAGCCCATCTGCAGGACCATAGCCTCTCATCCTTTCTACAGGCACATCTGGCTGTTTCATTTCAATGTCACACACCTAGCTTACAGCTCCAACATGACCTCCCACATCCCCAGCTGTAAGCAGCATTCCTGACACTGTATCCCCATCACCTCACAGCAAGGGGACCGGGAACCAGCCAGGCCCAGCATTACTTCCCGTCAGGCCATGGGTTGTCAAGGTCCCTTCTTTACAAAGGAACTCCCTAGCTAGAGTTCAGGCCATGATCACAGCTCTTGGGTCAGGGTGATGGTCCCCAGCCCCTTATGTCCACACCTATATGCCTTTGGCAGCTCCCAGGAAGGCTTACCGCCATCTCTTCAGAATAGGTAAGTCGGACGGTGGCTGAGCTTCTGAAGAGCATGTGGCTCTTAAACAAGCTTCGCAGCCAGTTTCTTGTGGTGGCCAGGGCCTCCTGGAGGGTACTTGTCACCAAGTCTTCATAAGATTTTTCGGTCAGCCCCTCGTCAGTATGCTGTGGACACATGAGAGAGGGATTACAAAACCCATAGTCACCATCAGTCCTGATGACCTGAGTCTGATCCCCAGGACCCATATGATGGAAGGAGAAAACTGACTCTTACAAGTAGTCCTGCCTTCCAGACCCCACGCCATGGTGTGGGCTCTGTGTCTCTATCTCTGTCTTGGTCTTCCTCGCATACACCCATGCATGCACACGCAAATGCACATGCCAATGCACACGCACGCATACATACATGCAGTATAAATTTTGTAAAGAAAAACTAAAGGGAATAACATTAAAATATAAATTTAATTATCTCCTATCGATAAAGTCAGAGTTGTGTTTGTGAAGAAAGCGACAGTCCTCTGGCATTTTCAAACGGAGGCGCACAGACTCAGGTGGGGGAATAACTCACAACAATGAGAGAACATTATCTCATATAAACAGAGACAAGGCCAAGCAGATGCAGGTGACACAAAGGATGGAGCCAATACATCCACAGAAAGGAGTAGGAGCCCCAGCCAACTGAAGGTGACGAGAGAATCAAGTTCAAAGAGAGGCACAGAGATCTCAAGTGGCAGCCACGTAATGCTGTTCTCTCCAGCAAGCACAAAGACTGCAAGCTGGTGAAGGTACAGGTGTACTGGACCACCTCAAAGGACACCGACTTTGCTCCTCAGTTTAAGTTAAATATAAAGAAAGTTCCCAAGGGGAAAACAAGGAGTGGACCTGTGCTCAGGGTAGGATGGTCCCCAGTGTGTTCTGTCAACAGTGGAAAAGAAGTACACAGTTAAAGCACCTTTAGCTTGCCTGACATCAGAAGCCTGGCCTACCGCCTCCCTCGAACCCAAGCCCAAGAACTGCCTCCAGCCCAGAGAGAGATCAGCCGGAGCAGGGCCTCAGTCAGCTCCCTCATGGCTGAGTCAGCTTGGATGCCCTTTCAAATTGAGGTTACCGGAAGCCCACACCTCCAATACAGTGTCCAATGAACAGGTCCCACTCACCCCTGGAGGACTGAGCTGAAGCAGTTTACAGAGAAGCTCAGCAGACAGGGCAGGAATCTCGAAGAACTGTTGGTTAGCTGTGATGCTGCAGACAGTTTCATGGAGGGTCAAACACTCAGTAAAGTAGATCTGTAGCAAGCTCTCCCCAAAGATCCTACCCAAAAAAGTACAGAGAAATCATTGAAACAGTTGAGAAATGAGAGTAGGGAAGAGGGGAAGAAAAAGGTTAAATTAAATTAAAAAGAGCAGGTCCTCTGTGTGGGGTGTCTCCTTGCTGGTTCATGTTTACTGAGTGTGTTTGAGCATGGGGCTAGCAGGGGTCTAACTGCTCAGCACGCCTGATGTGCTGGGGTTCAATCCTCAGTTTGCAAAAGAAAAGGGGGGTGGGGGATGGAGAAAGGGCTAGGTAGTCAAAAGCACTTGCTGTGCTATCAGAGGACTAAAGTATGGGTCCCCGCAGACAAATGTCTGCGACTCCAACTCATGGCAGCTGCAGACAAGGCTGCCCTTGGCTTCCCTACTTACCTGTGCTGATAAATGTCCACAAGGTGCATCAGCATTTTAAAGACGTTCTTGACACCCTAAAACAGCGAAAAGAAGGGAGGATGTAATCTTGACGTGGCTGCATTTTTAGAGATTGAGTCAAGAAAGAAAAGGCCGCAGAGCACTGACTCCAAATAGCTACTCTTCTGCCTCACATTAGGAAAGTCGCAATACAAAATTATACTGCTCTGTTTTCTGAGCATGCCGACGTGTGTGTGTGTGTGTGTGTGTGTGTGTGTGTGTGTGCGCGCGTCCATGCGTGCGTGTGTGTGCGCGCGTGCGCGTGCGTCCATGCGTGCGTCCATGTGTGTGTGTGTGTGTGTGTGCGCGCGCGCGCGTCCATGCGTGCGTGTGTTTGTGTGTGTGTGTGTGTGTGCACGCGCGCGTGCGCATGTTTCCACTCCTCCCCCACTTACCTCTCTTTCTTTGGGCCTGTGGTGCTGAGGATGAGACTCAGGCTTTTGCTCTACCACTGAGTGCTCGCTGCCCTGTGGCAGTTAACCTGTTCCTCCTAAGCCAGCACTTGCTACCTGCCCCCACAACCCACCTCCACGTTCTGGTATGAGATCTTCCCTAGCCCTCGAAGGCGGTATGAAATCCCTTGCAAACAGTCCAGGACCCGAGCGGGCACTTGACTCAGGTAGTCTATGGAGTTCTCCAAGTAGGAAGATAAGCTTTCAAGAGGGACCAAGCTGAGCCAGGAGCGGAAGAGGTACTCATCCACACACAGCAGGGCCATCCTACTCTCCATGAACTGGAGGGCCTGGCTCCTGGGGAAAGACAACACAAGGCACGGTGAGACTGAGACGGCAGCAGTCAGGACTGACACAAAGTAAGACAGAACAGCAGGCTCTGATCTGAAGGGTTACAGTGCTTCATGGGAAACGAAAGTCCAGGTACCCCTGAAGACTGGACGCTTCACTCCAGACCACGAGGGGCTCTCTGCTTCATCCTGTACCATATCAGCGGCAGAACTGGATGGAGCGGCAAGCTTTGTGTGGATTCAGTTGGCAGAAACTGAATGCCCAAATGCCCAGGGTGACTGCTCATCCCTGTTGCTGTGGCCAGCCTGCAGCAGGCTCCAATCCGACAGCTGTCTCGGCTCTTACCCCACAACATCACCACTGGATGGCCACTGTCACCACACACTGTAAGGTGGTCATGGTCCTCACCCCTGTACACGTTTCTACCCAAGACTCCACCAGCACCACCACCTCAGAGGCCAAGGTTCACCATGATGTGGCACAGCACAACACACCACTGTTATTCCTAAAGTGCTGGGAAAGACAGCAGCCGCCTCCTCTGGTTGAAGCAGACAGTGCCCTGGTCATCATGGCAGGGGATGTGGGACTTCCTCCATGATGCTACTCTCCACTGTGCCCGCTGGCCACCTCCCACACAGAGTACAGGCGCTGTTTGCCACTCTCTGAGCTACACCCATCCCTGACCAGGGGTCTGCAAGGCTAAGTGGAGTTAACAGTTGACTGTGCTCAGGATCACTTGAGGTCTTAAGGATCCAAATGCAAGGTGGCGGCTGTTCCAGCAGCCGGCAGCAGTGAGGGTGGTTCCGAACAGGTCGGGAGAGAGGTTGTAAAAATACATTTTCTTCTAAGTATGTGTTCTACTCAGTGTCACAGTCTTCTCAAAAACTTCAAATTCTACCCCCACTGCCATAAACTTACCATATGATATATGAACTTAATGCATATGTGTTCGCGCGTGCGCACGCGTGCACACACGCGCGCGCACACACACACACACACACACACACACACACGTGCATGCCTGCGCACACATACACCACAATAAGGAAAGATAGTGAAGCTATTCTCATGAGACATACAGCGGACGGGAAACAGGCTATGGTTCAAATCCCAGCCTCTACATACTTCCTGCCATCGCCAGCACTGAGGGATAAGCCGTTACTGGATGAACAACGAAGGCCTATTAGCCTGAGGTGGCTCCTCCATGGAGTGAGGGGGAAATGTACCACAACAGAATATGTGACATGACGTTACAATGCTGTGCACTGCCATGTTGAAATTCCCCTGCTACTGTGGTACATAAATACCTGGGGCACAGCCCAGTGGGAGAGCACCTGCTCACCATGCTAGGCCCCTGGGTTCTCTCTGCAGTCTGAGGAAAAGGGAAGGAATGTGAGGGAGAAAGAGAAAAGAAGGGGAGAGGAGGGAAAAGAAAGAAAAAAGTATAGATTTGATGCCTTGAATCTAAGTTTTCTATGGAACTCTTTTTGTTTGATTGTTTTGTTGTTTTTCTTTTTTTGTTGTTGTTTGTTTTTGCTTTTTGTTTGTTTGTTTGTTTTTCGAGACAGGGTTTCTCTGTGTAGTCCTGGCTGTCCTGGAACTCACTCTGTAGACCAGGCTGGCCTCGAACTCAGAAATCCGCCTGCCTCTGCCTCCCAAGTGCTGGGATTAAAGGCGTGCACCACCATGCCTGGCTGTTTTGTTGTTTTTCAAGACAGGGTTTCTCTGCGTGTCTCTGGCTGTCCTGGAACGCACTCTAATTCCAGGGTGGCCTCACCTGCCTGTCTGTGCCCCTCTGCCTCCCAAGTGCTAGGGTTGAAGATGTGGGCCACCACCCAGATTCAGCAGCTCCTAAAACACACAGAGCACCCGTGTTGTCGTTGTCGTTGGCACCGAAATGTACACCACCCCCAGCTCTGGGCCTGCTGACAGTTAAAATTGTTCTTCGTAACTTATGTTGACGCTAAAGGACGACTGTTCCTGCCATCCTCGCGGGTGGGAAAAGGGTCAGCGTGCAGCCGAGTGCAGCCTGCAGTACGCACACAGCCCGGGGATCTGGGGTTGGTGTCAGGGCGCAGTTCCTCAGCTTACTTAGTGTGTGCTTTGTCCCGAAACTCTGAGAAGGGGATTCCTTCGAGGCCTGCCCAGGTGTCCTCGGCCTGGCTCTTGGAGTTCTCCTTGGGTGGAGGCCTCTGCATGCAGGAGTGCAGGAGAGGTAGGATGCCCAGCCAGCGGTCGCACCTCTCGTCTGCGCACCTGAGGCATAGTTTTGTCAAGCACGCACGCCATCTAGAAGGGAATGAAGGAGTCGGTGAGGGGAGGATGGTTCAGTGGTCTGTCTGTAACCACCACCTGCAGAGCCCAAGCTACACTGTGACAGGGTCACAAGGACTGGACAGGGTCCACACCAGGAGATGGTTCTGTCGAAAGAAAGTCAGGGTATTCCAGCCCCACTCCTAAAGCAGGTCCCATCAAACCAGCCTCCAGCGATGCTGTGAAAGCCCAAGCCAGGGTCACTGTGCTCACAGGGTCACCTCCAGATGTGCTGTGACCCAGCAGGGATAACAAGCTTCCTAATCCGAGTGGCCCAGGGAGAGCCCAGGAAACACATCCCGGGCTTCCGCAGACGCCGAGACACCTGGGCAAGCACTGAAAACTCATCTCGCACTCTACGGTCCCTCGACGGAGAGGCATAGGCTTGCTTCAAACTCCTGGGCTCAAAGGATTCCCCCACCTCAGCCTGCCAGACATCTGGGACTACAGACATGCAACACACACTACCCAAAGCTCCATGAGCAGGCGTGCTGGCTCACACCCAAAGCTCAGCACTCAGCAAGCATAGGGCAGACATCTCGTGAGTCCGAGCAACCTGGGCTGCGCAGTGAGGCTCTAGTACGGGGGGGGAAAAAAAAAAAAAAGTAACGACCCTGGGGCTGGAGAGAAGGCTCCATAGCTAAGAGCACTATTTCTCTTGCAGAAGACCCAGGCTTAGTTCCCAGTATCCACACGGTGGCTCACAGCTGTCTGGAGATCTAACACCTTTTTCCAGCCTCGGTGGGCACCAGGCATGCACACAGTGTGCAAATGTACATGCACTTGAAACACGCAGACACATAAGAAATAGACAGGGAATACCTTTGAGGCATGCTGAGGACAGGGCTCAGGTCGCTGTGGAGGGCTTCTGGTGAGCCAGCACTCGGAATGAGGAGATAGCACAGCGAATCCAGGTCCTTTTTGGGTACAGTAAAGCCAGCTGCTTCCACCACGAAAAGGATGCTCAGGCCCAGCGCCAGCTTACTCCTCACGGGGCAGTCAGCAGGCAGAGACTCCCCACTCTTTCCTTCCAGGAACGGGGCCATCTGCTTTTTCACATGCTCCCACAGGTTCATCCTCACCTGGTCCCAGGAGGGAAGCACGTGTGAGCATGCAGGGCACACTCAGAGGCTGGGTGACTGTGCCAGGGACAGAGACACCAGAGCAGGGAGCACAGCATGCCCAGGAGCACTTGCTTCTCCCCTGCTTCACCACTGAGGCACACGGGTGCTCAGTCACGTGGGGTTCACCACTGAAGCACACGGGTGCTCAGTCCCCAGGCCTGCAGGGCGGGGACCTGGTGGGAGGGTGGTATCCTAGAGACAGCCACACCACAGGAAGGAAAGGTGTAAGGGGGAGCCTGCCCTTTCTGAGAGATCAGGACAAATCCTGGAGGCGGTGCACAGAGGAAGCCCCCTGTCCCCAATCTGTACTCGGCCACTCAGTGCAGGGGTCATCTAGCCTCTAGTTAGTTTACTGCCTGTCTACTCCTGAGCTGCTGGTACCAGTGGGGAGCGGGTACCTCTTTCTCCTCATACTGCAGACTGGCCCATCTCCTTGCATGGCCGTCGTGAATCATGGGCTCTCGGACCACTGAGTAAAACTGGTGGAATTGAGTCATGAAGCTCTGCAGGTTGGTGGCACTCCAGGGCTGGAGCACACTGAAGATGCGGTCCAGCATGACCACAGCAGCCTGCTTCTTCCCTCTCACCAGGTCTTTTCTTGTGCTATCGAGGATGCGGTTCTTGGCTAGCTGGAGCAACCCAGTGGACTTCATGCAGATTATGTCATCATACTGATGCCAGTCTGAGGGGACAGAAGGATGGGTGTTGGGGTTGGCCTGGTGCCACTGAATGCATTCAAATGCTAAATTCTGGACTAATAGATGTGGTTTCCCCAAGAGGGAATTGGGGCACACCAGCTTCTGCGGTGTAAACCTTGCTTCCCAAGTTAATTGGTCAATAAAAAGTTAAAGCCTGTGATTGAGCAATAGAAAGAGGTGGTCAGACTTCCTGGGAGGGAGATAGGAACTCTGGAAAAAAGAAAAAAGGGCTTTGTAACTGGAGGACGAGGAGCCTGGAGGGCATGTCTAGCCGCCTAGCTAGGGCCTGGAGGGCATATCTAGCCGCCTAGCTAGGGCCTGGAGGGCATGTCTAGCCGCCTAGCTANTCTAGCCGCCTAGCTAGGGCCTGGAGGGCATGTCTAGCCGCCTAGCTATGATCAGCTAGCACAGGCATGTACCTGTGCAGCCCAAAGTCAGCAGTGGGAACCTTGGGTTGGGCATGTAGCTCACTGGTAGTGGCTGCTTTAGCACATACAAAGCCCCGGATCACCTGTACCATATACACATGGAGGACAGAACGCACCAGCAATGCCAGTGATCTTTGACTATATGGCCAAGGCCAATCTTTAAAAAAAAAAAAAAAAGGCAAGGGCGCTTGGCTGCTCTAGTAGAGGGCTGTGGTTCGGCTCCCAGCACCCACGTGATGGCTTACAACAGCCTGCATTCATGTCCAGTTCTAGGGGATCTGATGCCCTCTTCTGGCTTCTGGGCACACACGTGACACACATACATGTACAGGTGAACGTGAAGAGCCAGACCGACCCCATCCCAAGACTTTCTCAGAGGCCCAGATGAAGGGACAAAGGGAAGTTTAGTTTTGTGTCCTTGTCCAGAAGTGGGAATGGCAGAGCGAGTCCAGGGCTGAGCCAGTGGCTCTATAGAGATTTAAGGGGACCCAAGTCTTCCAGCGGCTGTGTCTGAGGAATACTGTGTTCTCTTTGACAACATCATGTTACTCGGCTCTCTGCTAACCTTGGCCATGTCCCCCACCCCCACCCCTCCTTAATATATAAGCACACACACACACACACACAAAATAAAAAAATTAATCTGTCTTTCAAAAAGTAAAAATAAAACAAAAATTTAAAGACCAGCCTGGGTAACATAGTCAAATCTTGTCTTTAAAAAAAAAAATTTATGGGAGGGCTGGAGAGATGGCTCAGCAGTTAAGAGCACCGACTACTCTTCCAGAGGTCCCTTCCCAGCAACCACATGGTGCCTCACAGCCATCTGTAATGGAATCCCATGCCCTCTCCTAGTGTCTGAAAATAGCTACAGTTACTCATATAAAATAAATGCATAAATCTTGTTTTGTTTTGTTTTGGTTTTTGGTTTTTCCAGACAGGGTTTCTCTGTATAGCTCTGGCTGTCCTAGAACTCACTTTGTAGACCAGGCTGGCCTTGAACTCAGAAATCCGCCTGCCTCTGCCTCCCGAGTGCTGGGATTAAAGATGTGTGCCACCATGCCCATCTTATAAATACATAAATCTTAAAAAAAATTTTTTTTTAATTATGGGATCTGTGGAAACAACTCAGTTGATAAAGGCCCCTGCTGTCACTCCTAATAAATTGTCCTCTGACCTCCACAAGCATGGCCTGGCTTCTTGTGGTGTAAACACACACACACACACACACACAGAATCACACACACACAAATAAACCTGATAAAATATTTTTAAAGTTATTTAAAATGCTGAGACCCTGGGTTCTGTCATCAGTACTGAGAAAAAACAAAGGCTACACTGAGTAAAGCCACAGGCTGGTGAAGAGGCTCAGCAGGGACTCCAGCTGTCTCCCCTGCCCTCCCCCAACACACACACACACACACACACACACACACACACATACAAACACACACAAACATGCATGCGCACACACTCACACATGCGTGTGCACACACATGCATGCACACAAGCACACACACAAGCACACATGCATGCGCGCGCACACACACTCACATGCACATACGTGCACGCACACACATGCACACACGCATGCACATCAGGCACACGTGCGCACATGCACGTGCGCGCGCACACACACACACTAACATGCACACACATGCACTCCGCCCCAAGTGCTGCTTCATCAACTCAAACAATGAACTGAGTAATAAAATAACTCAAGCCTCTTGACTCTGACAGAGGTACAAGAAGGGGATGTAGCACATGGCTGGGCGATTCCTTTACGGCGGGGCCGTGGAAGGAGGACAGACACATGGCTGTGAGGCTGAAGAGGCTAGTGAGCAGAAGAAGTGACTCTTGGCCCGTCTCTTCAAAGCCACCTTGTGACAGTTCTGAAAGAGGCAGACCACTGCCCCACCCGCTCCACCCTCGGTCCCAGCCAATGCTTCACAGAGCTCCTCCAATCCAGCTCCTGGAGACTTTCTCTGCTTCCTTCACACAGTAGGGGGTTAAGTCAAACTAGCTTCCAGAGGCAACTTTCCTCCTCAAAGAAACAGAGGCGGGGCCAGGGCCAAGACAGAGGCAGGGCCAGGGCCAAGCAGGGGACCCAAACCCTGATTTCTGCTCCCCAGGCAGGCGGGGAGTTGACTGGCTAAGGGCCCTCAGACGTCTCACCTCCATTGCCCAGTAGAGAAGAGACAACCTGCAGACAACGATTCACGTGCTCTCCTTTCTTCTGTGCCTGTTCATAGATGAACTCATACTCCACGGTATCCTTGCTACTGCCACCACGGTGAATGACATACTTATAAGGGATGGGTTTGTCCAGGCTCTGTCTGGGAATGTCCATTTTGCCCTCGATGAGAATCCCCAGGTCCTGCAGGTCTCTGTGGAGGGACATAATATAGCCATTTACCAGAGCACACGGCATGAGAGCCCAGACCAAGGCTATAGTATTTTTAAGGGCATTTACAGCCAGAACCCAAAAAGAAACACATGCTGGAGAAGGAAATAGAAGCTCATTTTCAAACCAGGCAGTGATGGCTCACGCCTCTGATCTCAGCACTCAGGAGGGAGATGAGGCAGGAAGATTATTGTGAGTTCCGGGCCAACCAGGCCAGAAGAATGAGACTATATTTCAAAGAAGCAAACCAAAACAAAAGAAAAAGAAAAAAGCGAAGAAAGCAAGGGAAGGGTGGGGCGCACACAGCCTTTGTCACATGACTACTGACAGAGGCCCTGTGAGATACTCACTGGGTGCAGTACATCTCGCAGGCATCAGTCCAGCCTTTCTGCCCGAGTCCATTTCCCCCTCTGACATACACTTTGTGCTCCTCCGGATTGAATCCAAAGTGACGGGAGACAATAGCGTGGAAGTACACAGTGACTCTATCCCCTGGGTTAAATGCACTGGGAAGAGCAAGAAAGAAACAATGGCTTACAGGGTGCGTGCACACATGCAGGCACGCATACACACACACACACATACATGTACACACATGCAGGCACACGCACACATGCGCACACACAGCATTGTAATTTCTCTGCTGTGGATCAACACATCTAAGTGCACGTGCCAGCCATTCAGGCTCAGACACACCGACCCAGCCGGCCACTGGTTCTCCCAGCTAGAAAGGAGGCACCGCCCAGCCCCAGCTAGGAATAGTCAGGGGTGGGGGGGCTGGGACAGCCATATGACCTCATCAGGGACAGTTCCTTAGGCTCACATTGACTACGAGGCCTAAGGACAGGACCAGGAAGGGAGGACTTGGGACTAGTGTCCCAGGAGGGCGCTGACAGGAGATACAGGCTGGGTGGGACAAGAGCTGCACGAAGCTGGCAGAGCCACAACACAGGCACATTGCAAGGGCCCATGTGCTACCTTGTAGGCTCCAGTGCAGCCGCCTGCTGGGTTTTCACGGCTGTGGCATAGTTTCTGCCCTCTCCTGGCTTCTTCTGATCTTCTGGCTGGGTGTTGCCACCTTCATTACTTTTCCTAACACGGGTGGCCAACTTGCCTTTGAGTTCAGCTTCCTGGAACAAGCAAATAAGTCCCAGTGCTTAAGACAATATGTGTCTCACATCCACCAGGGCCCATCCACACTCAGAACCTGTCAGGACCTTCTGGTCTACTTTCCATGACACGCAGGAGCCCCCTCTCTTGTTCACAGCCCATCTATCCCTCACCTCTAAGAACAGGCCCACCACATCCTATCTTAAGGCCTTGGCACGTGCCATTCCCTGTCAGGGCACTTTCCAGAGTCTGTGGCTCAACCCTCACTTCTGATTCCTGCTCCCACTGTACCTCCCCAGGTCTCACCCAGCCACCCAAGCCGAAGGAGCTACCTCCTCTCAGGACACCAACCAGCATACCCCCAGGACCCTCCCAGGACTGGTCCCATGTTTCCTCAGAGAACTACTTCCTTCCCGCTCATCTCTAGTATGGGAGCTCCATGGAGACAGGCTCTGCCTCGCACATGACATCCTTGTAAACACTGGACCATCATCCAGGGATGACAGGCTGAGGAAGCCATGACTAACACAAGACAGAAGAGGAGCCCTGCGAGCTGGACACCTCCTAGCAAGCCTCTACCTGGTCTCTGTCCTTGGAGATTGCGGGGCTCACAGGCAAGGGTTTCTGTTTCCGAACATCATCTCCTGTTTCCTTCCCCGCTGTCTTCACCAGACTGGCCGCAGCATCGATTGGCTAGAAGAAACCGAGACCACCAAGCCTTGAGTCATGGTGTCGACAATACGAAATGCTCCGGCTTCAGTAGGCAGAGGGGGGAGCCCTGCCCTGCCCTGTCCAGGGAGAAAGTCCCAGGGAGTGTGGAGACATTGGACTCACAAGACACAGCCTACCCCCGTACCCCATCCACTGCTGCCATGTTCCAGTCTGTTTCACACTCACCGGCACTTTCTCCTCTTGTCCAGATGTCTCCCCCTTAGACTCAGTCAATGGGGCCTTCTGGGAAGCATCACTCATCTTAGGGTGGCCTTTAAAGGCAGAAAGGGCCGGGCCCCCCTCTAGGGGCAGGCCCTTGTCCACTGAGGGCTTAGAGGTATTGAGGTCCTTCACTGCTGCATGGTCACTGGGAGCAAGGTTGCTCTGAGCGTCTTTGCATTCTGCAGCCTGACCCAGCAGAGGGCTGCTGCTGCCCTCGGTGTGCACGGAGCCATCCTCCATTGGCATGTTCTCTGTGTCCAGGGAATGCCCAGGCTGACTGGCCGCACCACCCTGCTGGGCTGGGTTCTGGGGCAAGGTTGAGTCATGGGATCCAGGGCTCGGAGGCATGTCCAGACTCCAGAGGCCAGAGGAAGGTGCCTCTGAGGAAGAAATGGTGCTCTGTCTCTTCCTCCTTCTCTTCTCCTTCTTACTCTAAACAGAGATATTGTTTTATTCCTTAGAGTCTCCGTGACCCCGGCACTCCTCTCCAGGCTCCTGTACAAACCCACAAGCAGGTGGAGCTGGCTGTCCAGCACACCTTAGACCTACCCCATCCTCAGCTTCTTTTTATCATTTTTGTATTTATGACAGTTTGGCCTGCATGTATGTCTTGTTTTTTTTGTTGTTGTTTTTTTTTTTTGGTTTTGTTTTTGTTTTTTTCGAGACAGGGTTTCTCTGTATAGCCCTGGCTGTCCTGGAACTCACTCTGTAGACCAGGCCGGCCTCGAACTCAGAAATCTGCCTGCCTCTGCCTCCCGAGTGCTGGGATTAAAGGCGTGCGCCACCACGCCTGGCTGGCCTGCACGTATGTCAATACATAACATGTGTGCCTGGTGCCCAAGGAAGTGGTGACCCTCCTCCGCATGGGTGCTGGGAATCAAACCCCAGTCCTCTGCAAGAACAAGTGCTCTTAACCACTGAGCCGACCTCTTTCGCTTGGGCAGAGTAGAACTAAATGAAGGGAGAGGATGGCAGAGCTGAGGAGACGTCAGAAGGTGAGGCCACACTCTGCCAGAGCATGAGTCTCACTCAGACTCACGCCTCATGGGACACACCTGGGGCCCCCTGTGGACATTCACAAGCTTCCCACACAGGACACCCATGCACTACATGGCACAAAATGGCAGAGAACTAAAAGGAGGGTTGGAGTGGTTTGAATATGGTTGGCCCGGGGAGTGGCGCTATTAGGAGGTATGGCCTTGTTAGAGTAGGTATGTCACTGTGGGCGTGGCCAAAGAGACCCCCCTCATAACCACATGGGAGCCAGTCTTCTCTTAGCTGCCTTCAGATGAAGATGTAGAACTCTCAGCTCCTCCTGCAGCATGCCTGCCTGGATGCTGCCATGCTCCTGCCTTGATAATGGACTGAACCTCTGAACCTGTAAGCCAGCCTCAATTAAATGTTGTCCTTATAAGAGTTACCTTGGTCAAAGCAAATCCTGAGACAAGGGTGAAAAGCAGGCATTCCCTGGCTCACTGAGTGACTTACCCTCACTCCCAGGCAAGGCTTCCCACCTTAGGAACTTGACCGCCTAGGAGCAGGTTGTCAGAACCCAGGTTCCCAGGATGTGACATTCTGGGTAGCTGATGGAGTCCCTATCCTATATCTAGTGCCTCAGGATGCCCTGAACCCCAACAGAATGTGACAAGGCCATCGACCAACAGCTGTGGCTGGGCTCTGAGCTACACTCTCTGGGAAAGAGACAAAGACTGGGTGTACATCTGCTCCTGTGGTGAGGCCCCAAGTGAGCCTGCCAGCAGGCTCCACAGGCGCCTTACAGAGTGAGTTGTTGGCCTAAGGACCAGCAGCCAGGGCTGTGTACCAGAAAACAGAAATAGACCTGAGATGCAGCGCATCAGTAATGCTTAACACGCACGAGGCCCTGGGTTTAGTCCCCAGGACCGTATGACCAGGTATAGTGCTGTGTGCCTGTTATCCCAGCAGTTACAACACTTGGGAGTTAGAGACAGGAGGATTACAAGTTCAGAGTCATTCCCAAGTACACAGTCAGCTTGGGGAAAAAGGATTTTCAGAAAATAAATTTAAGGGAGAAAGAGGTGAGAGCCGGTCTGCTGACACCCACATTCTCTTCACCCCTTGACCTACTGTCAAGTCCTGAGTCTCCGCTCCTCTTCACCCTACTTTGCCTACCTCCCACCGTGTCTGAATCAGACCTTCCCTGCTTGGGTCCTGCTGGCCCCAGATGATATTGGGACCATTTGTAGAGAATTTCAACTCCAGATCTTCCATCTCAAGGTTGGCTGAGGGACATAAGAGTAGGGGACAGAGCCGGGCGTGGTGGCGCACGCCTTTAATCCCAGCACTCGGGAGGCAGAGGCAGGCGGATTTCTGAGTTCGAGGCCAGCCTGGTCTACAGAGTGAGTTCCAGGACAGCCAGGGCTATACAGAGAAACCCTGTCTCGAAAAACCAAAAAGAAAAAAAAAAGAGTAGGAGACAGGTAGGGTCTTTGGGCCACGCTAGAATTGCGCTTTGCAGGATGAGCAGGACGTACGTCACAAAGGCAAAGCCTGCCCTTGACTGACTAAGACAAGATTGTGTTACTGCTTCTGTTTTTCCTCCCAGTCCAGAACCCCTGTCTCTGCTCTGGCACCTTCCCCTCAGCATTTCCTGTGAGCAAACTGACACCACCTGAGCCTTGTTCTTGCTGGACTCCTGGCAGAGCCGCAGGGCGTACAGCCTTCTGAGATTGGTCTCCCCATTTGTGCAGAGGCCGGATCCTGTAAGATGAGCCCTGGTAATGGAGTGGCCACTGAAGAGAAGGTGTCTGCAAGTGCGGTAAGTGTCACCTAGTGGTATCCCTAGGACAAATGTTAGCCCTGAGGCAGATGGGTACACGGAGAGCAGGGGATGGTTGGTCACCTGGCCACAGAGCAGGCCACAGACCTTCCACAGGCACCAATGGCAGACTCTGTGTCTGAGAGGAGGAGAGGACACCATGCTATGCCAGCCCCACCCAAGTCTCAAGTTTGAGTCAGAACACAGTGACAGCTCCCGGATCCCACATCCCCCTGGTCTCAGCCATGTGGTTCAGGGGACACAGCTCTGCTCCCGCTCTGGAATGAGGGTGGGTTACGAGCTTACGGAAGGAACACCAGTTCCTACTGCACGGCCTGGCGCCCCATCATGGGTCAGCCTCCCAACCCAATCACAACTCATGAGGTCTAAAGGAAGCTGTTTCGTTCTTCTGTAGAGGGCACCAGAGGCAATCTCTCACTCCCTGAGCAGAGCGTGATGGGTAGGTGGCTGTAGACTCAGTGGCTAATCATAAATATTGGAAGGCTGAGAGGCAGGCAGCACTAGGAAGTCAGAGCAGAGTGAGCCATGGAGGGACCCTTCATCCCAGCTCCTGATCAAGCCCCATCGAAGGACTCAGCAGTGACACAGAGCAGATTCCCCTCAGCCAGTTCCAGCTGGCCGCCCAGTGGTTTGCAACCAAAAGGTCTCCAGTGTCTCAATGGATCAAACGTCACACTGGGTTTCTCTCCTGCTTACCTAAGTCACTGTTCTGCCACGATGACACAAACAGACAAACAGACTCTTATAAACAAACAAACACAGGGTCCGGGAAGCACCTCCCATACCTGACCCCTGACCTTCAGACCCCTTAGATTAGAACTGCCCCCTCCCAAATCCAAGCCCAAGCTAGGACCCTGCCTGGTCAACCTCCTCAGTCACAAGCCAAGTCCACACTGCCACACCCAGCTACGGCTCAGCTCACCAGCCTTCTTCCCTCCTATTAGGGGCAGGCAATTTGGAATGCGGCAACGACACTTGGTAGCTAGCACACAGGCGAGGATGGGGGTGACTGTGTCCTCAAGCTACCTGCTCAGTGTCCATGACCTC
Organism: Mus pahari; assembly: GCF_900095145.1. Classification (NCBI taxonomy): domain Eukaryota; kingdom Metazoa; phylum Chordata; class Mammalia; order Rodentia; family Muridae; genus Mus; species Mus pahari. The sequence continues at coordinate 86,558,864 of NC_034603.1, read as the reverse complement.
ACACCCGGCTGTCTCCTCCTTCTTCCTCTTGCTGGGAGGGCACTGAGCACCTTCAGGACCACCAGCTGTGTCCTCCGAAGCATCTACAAAGACCTCTGGGTCCACTTCCTGTTGAGATATGACAGCCCTCAAACAGGGCAGGGTTACGCCCTGCCCTGCTCCGCTCCTGGAAAAGCCTCAGGAACCTCCATCTAGGTGAAGGCCCAGGCGTGGCCACCACCTTACAAGGAATGAGCCACCTCCCCAGCACCTTTGAGAGTCCACAGCCAATGGCAGGAGGCATAGGGACACGGATGGGCAAGCACCCTAAGGTCTAGCGCAAGCGATACAACAACTTCACACCAAGCAGCTCAGCTAGATAGGCTCAGCACAACGCACCTGGCCACCACTAAGTCTCTTCTTGCCTTCCTGCAAGACACACAAACCCACTAGCCTGAGTGGAAGTGAAAAAATCAGCCAAGAGCTCCCTGTTAGTCAGCACAGAAAAGCTACCACAGAAAAGCCAGGATGGAGGAAGCAGGCCAACTCTTATCACCCACTGGCTCCACCAGCCAGGAAGATGCCGTGACCCCCCATCACGGGCCCATCAATGGGACTGGGGTGAGGCTGCCGAGTGGCTCCCAAGCTTGGCTTCTGAGGCCATCTCTCCCGATGCCCACCTCAGCACACAACACACAGTGCTGATGCATCACGCTGCCATTACAACCACTCTAGGAAATGCACTGGCATCTCACGAAGGACCACGCAGTGGTGTCAGAACACACACAAAGGATCCCACAAGCCAATCACCAGACAGTCCATTAGCATTCACATCTCCAACCCAGCCCATGCATATTTGGGCATTTTTGCTAGTATCAGTACTCCTTCAAAGATTTGTTTGTTTTTAATTATGTGTACGTGTCTGTGTGTGTAATGAGTGCAGGTCACTCCAGCGACCACAAGAGGACGACGGATCCCATGGAGCTGGAATTACAGGCCTGAGCTGCCTCAGGTAGGTGCTGGGTTCTCTGCAAGAGCAGCAAGGACTCCATCCATTTTAAAATGACCAGTTCCACGCAGAGTGTTGTTGGCCACCACCTGTCTAACAGATTCCCATTCTCATTACCCCAAAGGTGCAACTCCTACCAGACCACGCCTCTTACCCAGACACAGGCAACACTAATCCCTCCCCCTGAGAACATGCCTACTTTATACTATATACTATATACTATATACATGGACTCATGCCCTGGGGTTGTGTTGCTATACACACATTCGGGGTGGTTTGAATAAGTACGGACCCACAGACTCATGTGTTTGAATGCTTGGCTCATAAGAAGTGGCACTGTTAGGAGGTGTGGCCTTTTATGTCACTGCAGGGGCGGGCTTTGGGGTCTCTTATGCTCAAACTCTGTCCAGTATGGATGGAGTCTTATGCTGCCTTCAGATCAAGATGTGGAATTCTGTCGGGCGTGGTGGCGCACGCCTTTAATCCCAGCACT
>NC_034603.1:86555152-86557066 GCF_900095145.1 Mus pahari | reverse complement strand
GAGGAGGAGGAGGAGGAGGAGGAGGAGGAGGAGGAAAAAAAGCGGAGCCGAAGCACATGGCCTGGAGAAACTGCAAGTTCTAAGGGGTCTCATAGATGTAGAAGATGGTAGTTTAGTGGTAGATCTGCCCAATCTAGGCGCACAGCATGTATTCATATTAACTGAGTTGTGTTTTCATTGCTGGGGCATATTTGGGTTGGACATTTACCGCAACATAACTAAGACAGACTGTAGACATGATGGGCACTACATGTATGCCTTGTACCCATAGAGGCTAGGAAAGAGTGTCAAATCCCCTGGAACTGAAGTTACAGAACTTTGTAAACCGCCATGTAAGTGCTGGGATTCGAACCTGGGTCCTCTAGGAGAGCAACCAGTACACTTAACTATGGAGCCCTCTCCAGCCACCAGGCTGATTTTTAGTTTTGTTTGTTTTGTTTTGTTTTATTTTTTGAGACAAAGTATCGATTTTATAGCCCTGGCTGTCTGTCCTGGGACTCACTCTGCAGACAGAGCCTGCCTTAAACTCACAGAGACCCAGCTGCCTCTGTCTCCCGTGAGCTGGCATGAAAGGTGTGTACCACCACACACAGCTTAAGACTGCTATTTTAAAATCAAATCTGTGGTGTTTTTTACATTATTCTTTCAGCTACTTTCCTTCCTCTAATTCTGAGATACAAATTGCACCTTTGGCTTGGTTTTTCTATACAGTCTTTCTCAGTTACTGTATCCCTCAGGCTGCCCTGGAACCCAAATCCTGCCTCTTCTCAGATTCAGAAATGATAGCATGTTCCACCAGGCCCAGCTGCTATGAGCCTGTGGTTGGGAAACTTTAGAGAAGAGGCCGAGACACAGTCACATTGTAGCCTAGGCTGGCCTCAAACTCACTACTATAGGCAAGGCTCTGGACTTGAACTCTTTTTTTTTTTTTTTTTTTAAAGATTTATTATATGTAAGTATACTGTAGCTGTCTTCAGACACACCAGAAGAGGGAGTCAGATCTTGTTAAGGATGGTTGTGAGCCACCATGTGGTTGCTGGGATTTGAACTCTCTGCACCTTTGGAAGAGCAGTCGGGTGCTCTTACCCACTGAGCCATCTGACCATCCCCTGGACTTGAACTCTTGATCCTGCCTCTGCCTCTGAGTGCTGAGGTCACAGGTAGGCACCACCACCACACCCTTGCCATGATTTCCCCAGACTGCAATTCACCTGGTGTTTGTCATATCCTGAGGCTTTTTCTGATGACAGATACACTGGCCTTGGCTTGAACTTTTTTCCTTGCTAGAAGATCACATCAATTTCTCCACCCTCCGGAGTCTAGGCTCCACGCGTGTGCTGTTTCCTCCACTCCCTGACTGAGAGCTAACCAACCCACCCCAGGCTCCAGTGAGATCAAGTCAGGAGACCATGTGAAGCAGAGCAGCAGGTGCAAGAGCAGAGACTGAGAGCAGGTGAAGCAGGCGGGGCTCACTCACCATTTGGGTGGTCCAGGAGGCATCGGACTCCGACTCCTCTGGGTTCTCCAGTTCCTTGCCGGAGTCTGTGGACGTGGGTAGGACCTCCTCCTCTCTCAGCACTGCCCCCTGCTCAGTCTTCCCCTCCAGGGTTGATGGCACCGCCAAGGCATTGGTGTTCTTGAGGTCTACTGGGGCAGATGAAATAGGATCACCCTCTTTGCCAAGCTTCACTCATTCTCCACAATGAAGTAATCTCAGAATTATTTTGAGGCACTCACAACTATTCTGCCTGGTCTATCCCTGGCAATTAACGTAGTCTTTTCTCCCTTTTAAAATGAAGTCAGAGGGTCTTTATTATCTTCCCTTTGCCTAGGGAGCTCAGGAAGAAAATGAGTTGAAGGCAAAGCAACCAAACTTCAATCCAGTTTAGTGGAATCCACATATGAATCTCACAG
>NC_034603.1:86550575-86555141 GCF_900095145.1 Mus pahari | reverse complement strand
GTGTGTGTGTGTGTGTGTGTGTGTGTGTGTGTCTCTGTCTCTGTCTCTCACCTGCCTCTGCCTTCCAAGTGCCAGGATTAAAGATGTGCGCCACCACCGCCAGATTACAGTCTCTTTTTTAACAAAGCTAACTCTTCCCTGTGTCCTTTATTAGCTGTCTTGAACCATCTAAGTCTGAATCTCCTTATAACATTTGAAACAAGTTACTTAACTCCAATAGTTAAAACAAATACTCCAATAGTTAAATTACTATTAATCCAATAGATAGTCGTGGCCAATTAATGTCTACCATTAATTTCTGAAAATCATTAAGACTTCACAAATGATCCCTTCTCATCTGTACCTTCTGTGGTTAGATGTTTTTTGCTGACTAATTTTGTAACCTAGATAGAGGAGAGAACCCCCTCGCTGTCCTTTTTTCAGAAGCAATCTGCAAACCCCAACAAGGCAAAATTCTTTGTTTCACAAAACATTTTTTTCTCCCAAGCATCTGCATCAGAATTAGCCACAAATTAAGGATTGAGGAAATTGCGTACGAATATTTCTAGCACTGACACAGAGTTGACTATTTAGCATTCCTTGTGTACAAAGTTTCCACTAGCCAGGCGGTAGTGGCACACGCCTTTAATCCCGGCACTTGGGAGGCAGAAGCAGGTGGATTTCTGAGTCCGAGGCCAGCCTGGTCTACAGAGTGAGTTCCAAGACAGCCAGGGCTACACAGAGAAACCCTGTCTTGGAAAAAATAAAACAAGTTTCCACTGATACCTTTTTACAGGTTGACCATCTTTGTAAATACGTAGTGTAAAGGCAAATTTTCCTTATCCTGTTATTGCAAGGGGAGAGTTAAAAAAAAAAAGCAGTCTTTTACTATCACAGACAACACCTTGGTTAATAAAGAAGGTAAAGGACTCCCAGGCAACCCCAGAATCTTTGGTTGGATCGCTCTGCTCACGGCTCTCAAGTCTGTAAAATTCTCTATTTCCTGATTTTTCTTTTCTTTCTTTTCTTTTTTTGTTTCTACACCCATCGGCTCAATAGCCATTCTTGCCACAGTACTTGTGTCACCTGATGGTACAGCCTAGGCCTTCTGATTGCCCTTAGAGATGCTGTGCTCACCATTTTTTTTTTTTTTTTTTTTTTTTTTTTTTTCAAGACAGGGTTTCTCTGTGTAGCCCTGGCTGTCCTGGAACTCACTCTGTAGACCAGGCTGGCCTCAAACTCAGAAATCCACCTGCTTCTGCCTCCCAAGTGCTGGGATTAAAGGCATCCGCCACCACGCCCGGCTGTGCTCACCATTTTGTTGCAGATAACTGTATTTCACCTAAGGCCCTGAACATTTTGAGATCTGAAACCTTCATTAGCTTGGTCACAGTCTCTTTGTTGCAAATGACCATTTCTTCCACAGTTAAAGCACCGCGTGTTCTGAGATGTAAAACCTTTAGCTGTGACTTGCCCAATTATCGAGGCACCATACACCCCAGAACAATATTGGTTGTCTCCTGATCTACTCTCCCATAGGCACTGTCCTCCCCTTTAATGGCCTAATGACCTTTTTGCATTCTGTATTCCCATTTTCAAGTGCCCCAAGTCTCAATTAGTACTCATCTCAAATCAGGGTCTGATATGGCTTTGTTCACAGATGAAACTAATCTTTGTAAATAGTGAAAGGAAGAAAGAAAGAAAGAAAGAAAGAAAGAAAGAAAGAAAGAAAGAAAGAAAGAAAGAAAGAAAGAAGAGAAAGACAGGCTTTCCCTGAGCCTTGTATAATCTTTGTAAAGGATGTGAACTTCTTTCATGGCTCCTCAACTTTTGTCCCAAGCTCTCAAATTACTAAGTGACACTGTTCTATGATTTGGTTGAACTTGTTCTTGTATATCAGCATACTGACCTAAAGGTCTTTTTACATTGGTGATTCTGTGACCCAGGACTGTGCTGTGGGTCTCATCTGTCCACCTTCCTGCTTTCCCATTTTTCACCTGACTCGGCTCCTTCCCCTTTCTCCCTGGGGGAAACTCTCTGGTTCCATGTCTAGGAATGAACCTATTTGTTCTCCCTGTTCTTGTTTCTGACCTTCAGATTTGTCCACCTCTATTCTCGGTTTCTCTACCTGCACAGCCAAATCTGTTGCTTTTTCAGAAAGAGAGAGAGAGGAGCCGGGCGGTGGTGGCACACGCCTTTAATCCCAGCACTTGGGAGGCCGAGGCAGGCAGATTTCTGAGTTCGAGGCCAGCCTGGTTTACAGAGTGAGTTCCAGGACAGCAAGGGCTACACAGAGAAACCCTGTCTCGAAAAACCAAAATCATCATCATCATCTAAATGGCCAGGTGATAGCACACTCCTTTAATCCCAGGCAGAGGCAGGAGGATCTCTATTACAGGCCAGCCATAGCTACCCAGTGAGACCCTGTCTCAAAACAAATATATACCTCTAAATACTCATATACACAAATACGTACCTGTACACACATACATACACACATGTGAATACATACATATGCACAGACATATACAAAGAGACGCACATACAGCATGCAGGTACACACACAAGTCAAAGGGAAAGGCTGAAGAGAGTACACAGTAAAAAGGGAGCCCCTGTTTCCACAGCTGCTGCTTCCTAATAAGTGGGATTGAGAGCGTCCTCCCTTCCGTGTGTCTAGCCCCTGGCTAGCCTAGCATCTCTCTAACCTAAGAGGCAAAGACTGACCAATAGGCAAGGTGAATGGGAAAACTCTGGCCTCCTATGTCTGAGAAGCCAGCAGATCCAGCTGTAAACCCAGCTGCCCCATTGAGCCAGAAGCCTGAGAGCAAAGCCAATCAGAACCTGGCTCCCTTCTGCTGAGCAAGGGCAAGGGCAAGGACTGTGATCACCAATGAGAACATGGGCCAGCTTTCCAAAGTAAAACATGAGCAGTTCAAAGACACACAAAGAACCCCCTCTCCCCCCAACAAGAGCACTTCCTAGAAAACTGCTTGACAGTTGCAAAAAATGAAGCCACAGACAAATGAGGGAACCTGGTCAGCCAGCGCATAGTACCAGAAGCAGAACCGTACCCCAGACATCGTCCTGCTTCCCACAGGCTTCACAGAGGCTGGGGCAGGGGGACAGCGGCTCCAAGCTATAGACAAAAAGGCAAAAAACAAAGGCAAAATCTAACCTCTATCAGGCAAGTGCCCAGACCCTGACTAACAGAGCCTTACACCAGTATGGCCAGACTCCCGCAGGGCACACGATGGTGTAAAATTGACTACTCAACATGTCAGTAAGTTGTCCACCTTTGATTTGATTCACATATGACCCCACACAGATGGCTCAGGAGCAAGGTCAGGAACAGTGGTTTATAGGAATGCCCCCCCCATTCACATGTTTGAACGCTTGGTCATAGGATGACACTATTAGATGTGACACTGTTGGAGTGGGTGTGGCCTTGTTAGAGGAAGTGTCACTGTGGGCCAGGCTTTGAGATCTCCTATGCTCAAGCTACACCCAGTGTAACAATCTTTCTGCTGCCTGGGGATCAAGATGTAGAATTATCAGTTCCATCTCCAGCACCACGTATGCCTGCATGCTTCCATGCTTCCCACCACAATAAGAGGCAGAGGCAGAAGGATTTCTGAGTTCAAGGCCAGCCTGGTTTACAGTGTGAGTTCCAGGACAGCCAGGGCTACAGAGAAACCTTGTCTTGAAAAACCAAAAAAAAAAAAAAAAAAAAAAAAAAAAAAAAAAAAAAAAAAAAAAAAGACAAAACAAAACAAAAAAGAGTTGCTGTGGTCACGGAGTCTCTTCACAGCAATGAAACCCTAACTAAGGCACCAGGTGACCTCCATTATAAAAATCATTCCCTCTCAGGAACACATTTGCTTCCTGTCTTTCTGTCTTCTGGGACTTTTTTTTTTAAAGATTTATTTTTTAAGTGTATAAGAACTTGTGCAGATGTGCATATGCCCACCACATTCACACTTGGTGTCCCAGAGGTAAGAGGGCAATGGATCCCCTGGAACTGGAATAACAAAGAGTTGTGAGCCACCGTGTGAATGCTGGAATGAACTCAGGTCCTCTGTACAGAGACTGTCCCAGACCCATGTCTATTCCTTATTAATATCACAATTTGGCTGGTTCTCCCCTGCATAGGCTACAGTCATCCTTGCCTTTTTTTTTTTTTTTCCAAGCAGCTGAATCATGGGAAATCCCTCCCCTACCACAGGCAGCAGAGGCTGGCTGTGGCAGGCTGGCAGAAGGCTGTGCAGGTAATGAGACCCCAGCAAGCCCTGAGTTCTCCATAGAACGTCTAGTAAAGGGGAGGGAGAATGAGGCACCCAAAGGCCCCACAAACAACCCCAAATCATCCTGACAACAGCCAGGGTGAGAAGGATGCACACGATGCATCTGTCCTCATGTAGCCCTGCTAACAGCCTAGTGAGGCTCACAGAAGACTGTCCAGGCAGCGGGTCCAGCCTGCAGGCATAGCTCCTGTGTCACGGGTAGACTAGCAGTCCAGTTCGGTAGAGTCTCGGCGGCAGTGATGGTGGCACACCTTGTCACAGGTAGACTAGCGGTGCAGTTCCGTAG
>NC_034603.1:86539989-86549700 GCF_900095145.1 Mus pahari | reverse complement strand
GTAGAGTCTCGGCGGCAGTGATGGTGGCACACCTTGTCACAGGTAGACTAGCGGTGCAGTTCCATAGTCTCGGCGGCAGTGATGGTGGCACACCCTGACAGGAACAGCCAGGCCTCAGCCTCAGCACAAGTCAGTCAGCAGGAGAGATCAGGGAGGAACACCAGGACTGTGCCTCTCTCAGTGAATCGAAAATCACAAAGACCAACAAGCATTGCCCAGCTAGCTCTGTAAGCAAGCCTGGCTCGGCCTCTGTCACTGTCACTGTCACTGTCCATTGAGTCCTTTTTACACTCCCTCCAGATATCACGATTCCTCCACGGATCATTTTGCTTTGTTTTGTTTTTCGACAAAGGGTTTCTCTGTTTAGCCCTGGCTGTCCTGGAACTCACTTCGTAGACCAGGCTGGCCTCGAACTCAGAAATCTGCCTGCCTCTGCCTCCCTAGTGCTGGGATTAAANGCGTGCACCACCACACCAGGCTCCTCCACGGGTCTTGGCTCTCAGCCTGTGTGTCTGTCTCAGCTGACATCGCTCTGCCAATCAGCCCAATTTCCTTAGAAGCAGCAAAAATCCAAGGCACACCACCAGAAGTTTTGGGTGCATTTCCCTCTGTGGCATCCCAACAAATGCAGCTCAACAACGCAGTGTGAAGCAGACCAATGCATGCGTGTCGTTAGTGAAGAATCCTTCATCTCATGTCCCTTCACGTGTTTGCCTCAGCAGACCATCTCCCCCGTGTCTGCCTGAGCCTCTCACCTGTGTCCACTTCAGGAAAACACTCCCTCATGTGTTTGCCCAAGCCAAACACCATCCAACACAACTGACTCTCCAAAGGACCCTGAAGTTTCCACTTCACATTCCCTCATGGGGGACTCTATCTATAGGGTGGCCCCCAGTGAAGCCAGGTCACAACCAAACCAGGCCGGGTCTCCTCCCTTCAGTCAACGGAAGTGAGCCTCCCTGAGAGCCCGGCAGGTAGGTCGATATCCAACCCTCGTTCTCTCCTTGGTAAACAACTCACCTCACTACAGTGGTGGAGAGCCTGACCCAGCCAGGTTCCCAGGGCAGGACTGCTTTCCCCTTGAGGAGCGGGACGCCCAACACCACCACTCCACATACACTCAGCAGGAAGGGGCACACCTCATGCCCTTCAGGAAAACTTAGAAAGTGAACAAATAAAAGCTCACCAGCCAGCCCACAGAAACCCACAGACACGCAGCACTCAGAGCCCTTCCCCTCACAAAGCCATTTCTGCATCATCAGGGACCCCAGAGGAACCCCACCTGTGTCTTTACCCATAGCCCCAACTAAGACCCAGGCATCTGGGAGCCTCTGGACAGAACGCATTAGTGCCACAGACTCCTGGTTGCCTCAGACCCAGGAACTACTGCTGGCATTTCATCTAGGCTCTGCCCAACAGTTACCTGGCAACAACCAGGTGTGCCTGACTCACTATAAAAGGGCTGCTTGTCACCAAGCTAAGACTCCCTCCCTGTGGTAGCTCTGTCTAGGCTAACGGAGCCTTGAACCTACAGGAGAAAGGGAACGGAGACTCCACATCCAGTTTCTCTTTCCTTCTTTCTGCCCATACAGTGCTAAGGATGAACCAGGCTTCCTGCACCCTAGGCTAGCCCTGTGCACATCCTGATTTTCAGTTTCCAATCTGATAAATAGTCACAGCCCCTTGTGACCGGGCCAGCAGCCAGGTCAGCCTTGTCTGCTCCCTGTACCTGACAGACAGCAGTCCCCACTCCTTCCTCCATGACACTCTCCACCTGACAGGTCAGCCTGTGGAGGAGTCAAGCATGAGAAGACTTGATGGCACGTTGTAAAAATGCCACAGCCTTGCTCACTCTCTCAGACACATCTTACCCCCACCCCCTTAAGTGTCTGCAAACTTCGTCCCCACCCCAGTCTCCTGGCAAATGCATTCTGTCCATCCCCCCCCCCAAATGAAAGAACAAAGAAAGGAGAGACCATCAGCCCACAGATGGAGGGGAGCTAGGTCCACAACTTCGTTAGTAACTAGCAATATACCTACCAACCTGTCTGCAAACCTGTAAGCTGAGACTCATCCAAGAAGCCCCATCAGTACCCCAGGGCTTCCTCCACATTGAGCCAGCAAGGCCTGAACCCCAGAACACACAGGCTCAAATTCTATGTAACTAGGCAAGTTCCCTCCTCCCAGTGTGGCCACACTGAATCAATCGCCCTTCTCTGCTTCATACTCGCTTTTCTTTTTTAGTTTTATATCTTTATTCTATTTTTGTTGTATGAAAGTCTTGTCTGCACTTCTGTCTGTCACATATGTGCCTGAACAGGAATGATTCTCTGGAACAGGAGTTACCAGAGGCTGGAAGGCATTTTGTGGGTTCTGGGAATGGAACCTGGGAGCTCCAGAAGAGCGGCCAGTGCTCTTCACGGCGTAGGTCAGCCCTCCAGCCCCTCTGCTTTCCACTCGCAATCAGTTCTTTTAACCAGCTTATTGAGGATAAGTGGCAGGACCTGGCACGGGGCACAGGTTGTGCCTCCCTGGAGTTCAGTAGCACAGGAATCCCTCATGGTCACCCTAAACCCCTGAACAGCCACCTCCCAGCAGGGCTGGCACAAGGCTCCCGGCTTACTTAGGGGTTCATCCCACCCCAACTCCCATCCTCTGGATCCTTCAGCTCACCAGAGGCCACTCACTCCTGGGAAAAGAGCCCCGCTCTGGCTGAGAACTGAAACCAAAACTAATTTTCTTTTAAAGTGGTAAATACCTGGAGCAGGAATCTGAACAGTTTGCTTTGACATAAGTCCTCAGGAAAGTTCTCTGCCACTTGTGCCCCCTGGGGCTGCCTCTGGCTGTGCTTTCCCATGCCTGAGTAGGAAGGAAACCCACCCCATACCGGAGTCCCGCTGTCCCCTCCCCAACCTAGCCTCACCTTGCACAGTAGCTGCAGGAGACAATTTCTGTCCGCACTCGCTACAGAACTTGGGTGCCTTCTCCGAGGAGACATGCCCACAGTGTGGACACTCCATGCTGTTATCCTCAGCCCTGCAGGAGAGAATGAGAAAGACAGACCGGGGCAGCCCGCTATAAAGCTCAGCCTCGTGTCATGTGACTGCCACCTTCTTCAGTTTCATTTTCAAGGAAAATGAAGTGATGGGGACTCAGAAGACTCCCGGGAATCGAAACCGGCACCAGGACTCTTTATCACGGCTCTAACCCAAGTCCAGCTCCTCCCCCAAGCAAGAATTTACAACTCCCTGCTGCCCCTCCCCCTATTGTCTCAGCCCCTGCCCACCACAGAAGCCCAGGGAAGCTCAAAAGTAGAAGGAAGCTGCTGGGCACACCTTTAATCCTACCAACAGATGGATCCGAGTCTGAGAACTCAGTGAGTTCCAGGACAGCCAGAGGCTACACAGAGACTCCCTGTCTCTAAAAACCAAAACAACAACAATAACAATAAAAGAAAAAGAATGGCTACTGAAGGAAAGCTTCCCCTGCCGAGCCCCAGCCAGCTGGGGACCCTGATGTGACAAGCAGGAAAAGCCACCTGCCTGCCAGTGGAGCATCTGGATGCGTTTACAGCAAGCCAGTTACTGCTTGCTTGCCCTGGGGCTGTGTCTCACGCTGTCCCCACAGGCACCCAAAGGTGAGGGTTGGGGGAGTCACAGGAGACCAATTTTGAAAGCATTGGGCCACCTAGCTCAAGTGGCCTGGCTAGCTCAAGGGCGGCTAACAAAGGAAAGAGGGTCCCCCCACTCTTCTCAGGGTCTAGTGAGTGGCACCAAACCAGAGTCAAGGTCATAGGCAGTCCAGGCCAAGGACAGGACTGAGAACCCTGGCTCCAGGCCACTTGAACCACACCAGTCACCCTTACCTCATTCTGCAGGGGCAGAGGCCATGCCCCTGGGCTGGACTCCACTTCAGTTTCCTGTGCTTTTTGCTGGCCCCGCCCTTCCTCCCTGGCTGTGTTTGACTTTGGCTTGGTCACAGTTACATGGTGAGCTCTTTGGGACTAGGCTGTGGAGGTAAACTTTGTGGATATTTCCTGGACCCACTTGCCACAGCCAATCCGCAATCCCTACTATGCCTCCTCCCCTCAAAGACCCCTAGATCTGTCCCTCTGGTCATGGCACCTCCCTCTCACACACACCTTTAGTAACTCCACCACTTAGGTCCTGCCTTTCCCTCTGCACTTCCAGACTCTGGCTGGGCTATAAACTAAATAGAAGTGGGAGAGGAGGGGTACCAAAAACCCAGCAGAGAGTCACATGCTGGTAACCCCAGCACTTGAAAGGTGAATGAAGGAGATATGGAATTCAAGGCCAGGCAGGGATACAAAGAACTTCTTTTTTTTTTTTTTTTTTTTTTATTATATGTAAGTACACTGTAGCTGTCTTCAGACACTCCAGAAGAGGGCGTCAGATCTTGTTACGGATGGTTATGAGCCACCATGTGGTTGCTGGGATTTGAACTCCGGACCTTCGGAAGAGCAGTCGGGTGCTCTTACCCACTGAGCCATCTCACCAGCCCTCTTTTTTTTTTTTTTTTTTTAAGATTTTTTTTTTTATTATATGGACTGCTTGTGGACGTTGTACATCGTGGTGCGCACTAGGCTCCGCACCACGATGTACAACGTCCACAAGCAGAATTTAAGGCCCGGCAGGGATAAAAAGAACTTTTTTTTTTTTTTTTTTTTTTATTATATGTAAGTACACTGTAGCTGTCTTCAGACACTCCAGAAGAGGAGTCAGATCTTGTTACGGATGGTTGTGAGCCACCATGTGGTTGCTGGGATTTGAACTCAGGACCTCCTGAAGAGCTGAGGTTACCTGCTGAGCCATCTCACCAGCCCCTACAAAGCTGAGCTTACCTGCTGAGCCATCTCACCAGCCCCTACAAAGAACTTCTTAAAACCAAAACAAGCAAGCAGGGGAAACACAAGAGTAATTATGTATCTTCTGTGGGAAACCCGCAAACTGAGAATAGTGAAGAATGGGAGTTGAGGGCTGGAGGCTTTATAGTGAACCGGAGCTACAGGAAAGAGCAGAGGCTGAGAACTGGGGTCACAGACTTCTGGAAAGTTGGGAACTAGACAAGGTGGTGGTATTGAACAAGTGTTCTCTCAGGTAAACATGTGGCCTGCCCTAGCCCTCTGTCCTTTCTTGAGAGATGTAAATTTCTTTTAAGAAAGCTCTGCTTTAACAGAGGAATGTATACAGAAAATGTGGTACATTTACACAATGGAGTACTACTCAGCTATTAAAAACAATGAATTTATGAAATTCTTGGGCAAATGGATGTATCTGGAGGATATCATCCTGAGTGAGGTAACCCAATCACAAAAGAAGTCACTCGATATGCACTCACTGATAAGTGGATATTAGCCCAGAAACTTAGAATACCCATGATACAATCTGCAAAACATAAGAAAATCAAGAAGAAGGAAAACCAACATGTGGATACTTCATTCCTCCTTAGAATAGGGAACAAAATACCCATGAAGGAGTTACAGAGACAAAGTTTGGAGGTGAGACGAAAGAAAGGACCATCCAGAGACTACTCCACCCAGGAATCCATCCCATAATCAGCCACCAAACGCAGACACTATGGCATATGCCAGCAAGATTTTGCTGAAAGAATCCTGAAATAGCTGTCTCATGTGAGGCTATGCCAGTGCCTGGCAAATACAGAAGTGGATGTTCACAGTCAGCTATTGGATGGAACACAAGGCCCCCAATGGAGGAGCTAGAGAAATTACCCAAGGAGCTGAAGGGGGCTGCAACCCTATAGGTGAAACAACAATATGAACTAACCAGTACCCCCAGAGCTCGTGTCTCTAGCTGCACATGTAGCAGAAGATGGCCTAGTCGGCCATCATTGGGAAGAGAGGCCCCTTGATCTTGCAAACTTTATATGCCCCAGTACAGGGGAACGCCAGGGCCAAGAAGTGGGAGTGGGTGGGTAGGGGAGCAGAGCAGGGGGAAGGGTATATAGGACTTTAGGGATAGCATTTGAAATGTAAATGAAGAAAATATCTAATAAAAGAAAATTAAAAAAACAGAAAAAGAAAGCTCTGCTTTTCGTGAGTAGTGGCAGTGCATGCCTTTAATCCGGGGAGGCCGAGCAGGACAGATCTTTGAGTTCGAGGCCAGCGGGGTCTACAGAGTGAGTGCCAGGGCTATAAAAAAAAAAAAAAAACAGGTCTTAAAGGCCACCCCCCAAAAAAAAAACACAACAAAAACAAAACAAAAATGGGGGTGGGGCGGGAGAGGAGAAAGAAAGTTCTGCTTCTCAAATCATGAGTCTCACAAAACAAACTGAAACAACGCCTAGGAAGTGTATTCTGGGGTGGCAGGTTATCTCCTACTACATTTTGGTTGGTGTGCCCAAAGCCAACACCACCTAAGTCAGTTCTCTAGTGCTGCTCAGGAAACTGCGAAGCCGGGACTAGAGGCAGCCTGGCAGAAGCACAGCCTCTCCTTTCCACCAGCTAGAGGACTCTTCCTGTGCCTCCACCCAGGGCTAGACTAAGAAAAAGCAGATGGGTTCGGACTAGGCCATTGCGAGCGCACCTCTCTACTCACTGCAGCTCCGGGGACAGGGGAGGTTCCCGGCTTTGACCTGGGTAAGATCAGCGCCCTGGGAACAGGCGGCTGGCACGCAAAAGTTCTGGCTGCAGTTGGTGGGGGTAGATTCCGGGGCGGAGCAGCAGGCCTGGGACCTCTTGACGCTAGCACTCGGAATTGAGTAGGTTGGGGTCCCCGACCTTCCTGGGTGTTGCTGGGGAGCAGGGCCGACCTATCGCTGTCCGCAACCCGAGAGTTGATGGGGTCAGAGCCTCAGGGCCAGGCTGGACCCGCTGCCTGCAGCGAAACCGAAACTTGGAACATGAAGGAAGTGGCCGCTTGGCGCCGGCGCATCAGAACTCAGGCACCATTCAAGGACTGTGACCACAGGGGCCATGAGCCGCCGGCCCACTCTTCCCTAGCAGGACCGACACCCAATGAAACAGCATCCAGAGCTCTGCACGTCGCCCCGCAACACCCGCGCCCTGCCCAACGGGAACTTGCACCCCGGTCCCTGCGCGTCCCTGAGACCGGCATCCCGCATCCTAGGCCTCGCGCCACTGCCCCAGGACCTGCATCCCGCTCCTGGCCCAGCACCCGCGCCCGGAACCCCGAAGTCCCTCGCTCGCACCTGCAGTGCCCATGCGCCCGCGCGAACTGGCGCGCCTCGATGCAGGTGTCATGGGGCAGAGGCCGCCGCCCCGCCTCCTCGGTGCGCAGCCTTGCCGGAATTTCCCGCCTGGTGGCGCCGGCCTAGCTCGCTAGTACAGGGTGACTACAGCCGCTGTGCGCCCACGGCCTTAGGAATCTCACTGGCTCTCGCACCAGGGTTGCCCAGTCTCCTGCAACCACGTCGGACCACCCTGACTGGGTGACCACTGATAGGTTCAAGTCTCTTGCCCCAGACATCCAGCACCTTGGACAGTATCCAGGACTTAGCCAAGGTGAAGCCACCCACAGAAGGACCTGGAGGACAGCAAGAGTGCTCACCTACAGGTCGCTTGCATGCAAAGTAGAGATAAGCAACCCATCACTTCGAAGTCCACCAAAAGCCGCTAGCAGCAGTCATTGCTAGTGGACGGCCGCACTGTGTGCTTGCGCTTTCTCATCTGTGAGTCTCTGACATGTCCTTTGCCCCCAAAGCTTTTTAAGTATTAACAAGTATGGGGAGACCAAGCACTCTATGGGAGCCATTCTTATTTAAAGTACCACAGTATCTGAGGATGGCCCCGGACTTCTGATCCTCCTGCCTGTGTCTTAAGGGCTGGGGCTACATGTGCATGCCACCATGGCTGGTCTTATATTGGGATGGAACCCAGGGTCTCTGGGTGCTCGGCAAGCATTGGACCAACTGATCTCAGTTCCCAAACCTCCGTACAGCTCTCTCAGACTCTATCCACCTCAGGGCCCAGACCCTCATCTTCCAAGATTTTTAAAGATTTTTTTTTAATTGCATTTATTAATGTTATTGTATTAGAGCCACAGCATGCAAGTGGAGATCCAAAGACTATACTCTGGAACTGCCTGTGGCTTAGTTTGTTCCTTATGGTCTTTCTTTGCACTTAATGAGTTCCCTCCCTCCTCTGGGGGGGGGGGGTTGAGTGAGAATGGCTTCCACAGGCTCATATGTTCAAATACTTGGTCCCCTGTTGATTGAAGTGTTTGGGAAGAAGTAGGAGGTTAGGGTTAGGGTTAGGAGTAGGCCTTTTCCACAGGAGGTGTGTCACTGGGCAGCTCTGAGGTTTTAAAAGCCCATTCCACGCCCAGTGTACTCTCTCTCTGCCTCCTGCTTTCAGATCCAGATATGAGCTCTCAGTCACAGGCTCTGTGCCCTGCCTCTATCATAATAAACCCTCTGAACCCATATGCCCAGTCAAACCATCTCTTTTATAAGTTGCCTTGGTCGTGGTGTTCCATCACAGCATCAGAAAAGTAGCTAAGAAGCCGGGCGTGGTGGTGCATGCCTTTAATCCCAGCACTCAGGAGGCAGAGACAGGAGGATTTCTGAGTTCGAGGCCAGCCTAGTCTACAGCTGTCTGGTTCCAGGACAGCCAGGGCTATACAGAGAAACAGAAACACTATCTCGGAAAAAAGAAAAAGAAAGAAAGAATAAAATTAAAAGAAATAAAGAAAGAAAAGTAGCTAAGAGATTGTCAGCCACCCATCAGCATCTGGAGATAGGAGCCATGGGAGGGCATGCCATGAACTGTCCTCCTGTCATGGGATGGCACGCCATGAACTGTCCTCCTGTCATGGGAGGCCATGAGCTGTCCTCCTGAGGCTGGGAGACGAACCTGTTAGCTTGCTGGAAAAGCCACCCATGGGTGTCTTATGTAATACAGAGCAGAGCTCCTTCAGAAACACCCAATTACCATTTGGGGTTGGGGGAGGACTCAGTAAGGCGCTGTTGTGAGTGGCTGTCCAGAGGAACATCTGCTCTGCCTGAATGAACTCTCAGATGGGCGCTCTGTTAGGGGTTGCAGAGGTCACATCCTGTTCCCAAACCATAGGTTTATGACGCACATCCTTGAGAACTAGAGGTCTGCACTCTGTGTGTTCACCGTTGGCAGCTGTTGATCTTGTTGTTCAAGGCAGAGAGATGCTTACTGAGCCCTGGTCCAGCAGTCGGGCTAGCGTACCTGCTCTGGACATCAGGACTCTGCTCTTCACCCTCCCTCGGGGTTGGCTCTCTAGCAACCATGGCATCTCCTTCTCTCAGCCTCTGCTCCTACCATGACCTTGTCACAGTCTCTCTCTCTAGCCTTCCAGCTTCTTCCCGTCATTTTGCCTCCTCAAACTTGGAGAGTCCTTCTGTGGTGCTCTCTGCCTTGGTCCCTCTCTGGAACTGTGTGGCTATCCCAGCACTGCAGCTCAGAACTGCAAATACAGGGGTCCTTTGCCTGTGGTGACACTCTGGCAGCCTTCATACTGTACCTATCAGAGCCAGAAGCCCCAGAATTTTGCCCCCTCTTCCTATAACCTGCTATACAATCAGCTTTTTTTTGTTTGTTTGTTTTTTGTTTTTTCGAGACAGGGTTTCTCTGTATAGTCCTGGCTGTTCTGGTACTCACTCTGTAGACCAGGCTGGCCTTGAACTCAGAAATCCACCTGCCTCTGCCTCCCAAGTGCTGGGATTAAAGGCGTGCGCCACCAC
>NC_034603.1:86526471-86539416 GCF_900095145.1 Mus pahari | reverse complement strand
TGGTTGTGAGCCACCATGTGGTTGCTGGGATTTGAACTCTGGACCTTCGGAAGAGCAGTCGGGTGCTCTTACCCACTGAGCCATCTCACTAGCCCCCTAAGTTTTTTTTAAAGATTTATCTATTTATTTCATAGATGTGGGTACACTGTCACTGTCTTCAGACACACCAGAATAGGGCATCCAATCACATTACAGACGGTTGTGAGCCACTATGTATGTGGTTGCTGGGAATTGAACTCAGGACCTCTGGAAGAACAGTCAGTGCCCTTAACTGCTGAGCCATCTCTCCAGCCCACCCTAAGATATTTAAAGATACTTCATGGTTATTGCCTAAAATTATAGTCAAAATAACCTATACATATAGGATTTTTAAATGAAGTAGAGTCGATTTTAGTGCTTTTATAGAATACTCTTTAAAGTATAGTTTATATACTAATTCCACATGCCTCTCTGAGACTGTACCCATCCCGGGTGATAACTCAAAAGTCTAAGCTTGCTATAGTCTGTCAGCTTTTATTAGATGCTTCTCAGCCACTGAATATTTTAACCTCCTCTGCTGTTTATTGATATGTGAATGGTAGTTTATCGGACAGACTAAGAAAAATCAGAATCTCTTATCATGTTTGCATGCATGGTGTCACCCAAAAGGGGGATCCTTAAGGAAGATTGAGGTCACCTTTAGATGACTTCATGTATAAATTAGCACAGAGGACAGTGGTATCTCCTCTGTTCTATAAAAACTCTTTATATCTCAGGATTTGTAAATTCACTTGGTGTGGTTAAAAAAAATCTGTAACAAGCCGAGCATGGTGGCACATGCCTTTAATCCCAGAGAGGGAAGGGGAAACTGAGGCAATGAGGGAGATAGAGTGCTGGTGGGCATGAGCCTTGCCAAAGTGTGTCTATCTGGTGGCGCACGCCTTTAATCCCAGCACTGGGAGGCAGAGGCAGGCGGATTATTGAGTTCGAGGCCAGCCTGGTCTACAGAGTGAGTTCCAGGACAGCCAGAGTTATACAGAGAAACCCTGTCTCGAAAAACAAAAAAAGAAAAGAAAAAGAAAAAAGAAAAGAAACATGCAACACTGTAGCATGACTCAACCCAGTTCTGAGGCTGAGGCAGGTTGATTTTTTTTTTTTTCTAATCTGCTTTTGTAACATTTTAATTACATGCAGGTAACAAGGTCAGTTCTAGATTAAGAAGGAACAAACAAAGTGATAAACACAAAGTCAAGGAACAAGCAAAGCAGTAAAGTAAGCCCCTAGAGCACTTATCAGGGCTCATCAGGATGATCGTGTTATCTTAGCCACTTCCCAGTTCCAGCCCAAAGTCATTCTTGCCCAAAGCCTGCTTCTTTGTTCTATCCCAGAACCAGGCTCCTGCCAGAACTTACTTCCTTGTCCTAGCCCAAGGTTGAATTCCTGCCAAGTGCCCCCCAAAAGCTCTCCATATACATACATACATACATGTATACATATATAAAAATGATTTGGATCCTTTAAAAAAATTAGGCTTGCCTCTCAAATTGCTCTGGAGGTCTGAGGCAGTTAAATAAAAAAGCGTAATTAGTGAAAATTGTTTTGAAGTTTTTGTTGTGTTTTGTTTTTTTTTTTGTCTGAATTTGTTTGGGTGCAGTTTGAGAACCTGTCCTGTCACACTGCCTACCATGTGAAGACACTAAAGCCTCCAGAAGGTGCTTCGTCTAGGAATTAAGCTTTGACATTATTCACATTTTTAATTTCACTTGCAGCATCAGCTGGATTAAACTTTCATTATTACTGATAGGTTATTTCTTTGCCGAGGGTGAGGGGAGCCACTTCATGCTGGTTTAGATTATGTTAAAGGCAGATTTTTTTAGTAAAGTGCTCTTGGTGAGTTCACAGGCTCCAAGGATTGGGTCTAGGGGAGTCACCATTGGGAGAGAGGGAAGGGGGAAAAGAACTTGGAGGCCAGATCTGCTTTGATATGTAAAATATGCACCTTAGTCCCTAGTCCCTAGTCTGGAAACCAAACAATTACATGAAAAAAAAATTCAATTGTTTTCTCATTTGCTATTTTCTGTGGTTATTTCTCTGGTATTTGCAAGTATCCCTTACTTAATAAATAAATAAAAATTAAAGTTCACAATTAAAGTTGTCCTAAAATGTAAAGATCTCAATTCGTATAGCTGGAAGTTTAAATATTAAAAAATTAATAACCATTGTTAATTAGATTTTTTTGTTTTTTAATTTTATGCTTACCCTTGGCCTGATGACAAATGATCAGACACTGGCAAGGGAGTTCATTTTTAAAAGCTCACAGAAGTGTATCCGAGATTAAAGGCATTTCTTATGCAATAGAAAGACATTTGGTTCTGTGGAATTGCGGCTTTAACACACTTCCCAAGCCTTTCTCCCAGACCACTGTAAGTGCAGTCAGAGCTCTTTGTTCCCCAAAACCAGCAGGAAGCCTTCTGTTGCTCCGCCTGACAGCTAACTAGGCAATTATTATAGCCAGTTGCCCCAGCCAGGTGCCCATCTCCCCCTGGGACCAGGAATGTGCACCAAAAGATAGCTTATGCCCTCAGTTTATGCCCTCAGTTTACGCCCTCATTTTACGCCCCCAGTTTACCCCCTCAGCTTATGCCCTCAGTTTACGCCCTCATTTTATGCCCCCAGTTTACGCCCTCAGTTTACGCCCCCAGCTTATGCCCCCAGTTTACGCACTCAGCTTACGCCCCCAGTTTATGCCCTCATTTTACGCCCCCAGTTTACGCCCTCAGTTTACGCCCTCATTTTATGCCCCCAGTTTACGCCCTCAGCTTATGCCCTCAGTTTATGCCCCCAGTTTACGCCCTCAGTTTATGCCCTCAGTTTACGCCCTCAGTTTATGCCCTCTTTGCCAATAAATGAAGCCAGGTGTGACTTTCCATCCCTTGTGGAATGTTCACCAAAGATAACTCCGCCAGAAGACAAGCTGTACCTCATCCCCGCTCTAATGATATTTACACAACTCCCCATTTCTTGTGATCTTACCAAGGACAGCTCGGCTGGAGAAAAAGTAATTCACTTCTACCCCCTTCCCCCCTCCAGTGGTTCTGCCTTCAAAAACCCCCTACTGTTAAGACAAGGGGGTCAAACTCTTCAGCTCTTGTGTGAGTTAGGAGTTCCGCCTCTGCTAGCCAATTGAATAAACCTCAATAAACCTCCTGCAGTTTTGCCACAAGACTGGTGTCAGCCTGGCATGGTAGCGCACACTTTTAATCCCAGCACTTGGGAGGCAGAGGCAGGCGGATTTCTGAGTTCGAGGCCAGCCTGGTCTACAGAGTGAGTTCCAGGATAGCCAGGGCTACACAGAGAAACCCTGTCTCAAAAAATCCAAAAAAAGAGACCAGTGTCTCTCAAGTTTTTGGGGCATCATCTCATCCCGGGACTTGGGCGAGGGTCTCCCCCTGTTTCAGGGTCTTACGGTTCCAAGCTTCTGGTACATAGGGAGTGGACATCAGCTTAGCACCTGAAACTATGGCTGTTTGTGGGTTTGGCATTCTCTGCTATCAGGTATGGAGAAATCTGTGCTAAAATTCGCTACAGACACACACAGTGCCTCTACCTTAATTAGTCAGCCACAGAGCAGAGCATCACTCCTGGTGTGAGGAAAGGCATGGTGTTAGCATTCCTTCTAGGTGTGCCTGACTCCATATAAAGGGGGCTGTTTGCCCCCTCCCCACTCTCTTGTCTCCTTAACCTCTTAATCTCTGTGCTTTCTCCCCCTCTCTCCCCCTCCCCTATCCCCACGTGTCCCTGGCTGGCGTCTCCTGTCTCTGTCTCTCTCTGTCTCTCTGTCTCCACTCCCTCTGCAACTCCCCCTCCCATGCCCTAAGTGAATTCTATTCCATACTATGTTGTATGGCTTGTACCTCAGCATGGGCCAGCAGAGGCACCCCTTACACCTGTATGGTGTCTGTACCAAAACATATCCTGGTTCTTCTCTTTTGTAATGCTAGTAATGGTTCTACTTAAGCTAGCAAATATCAACATCAATCACATTACTAAAAATCCCTTACTAAACACACGGAACAATAAATGCTGAATTGAAATTGTTTTTTAAACATCCCCACCTACATTTAGATATGTTCTTTTTTTTTTTTTAAGATTTATTTATTTATTATATGTAAGTACACTGTAGATGTCTTCAGACACTCCAGAAGAGGGTGTCAGATCTTGTTATGGATGGTTGTGAGCCACCATGTGGTTGCTGGGATTTGAACTCTGGAAGAGCTCTTCCTTCGGAAGAGCAGTCGGGTGCTCTTACCCACTGAGCCATCTCACCAGCCCACATTTAGATATGTTAACTTTAATATTTTTCTTTTTAAAGGATAACTTTTTTCTGCTGCCCAAAAGCAATTTTTGCCTTAAAGGAGACACAACTGAAGTAAAGTTAAGAAGAAAGAGCCTGATGTTCTGGTAACGTCAGGGCAGGGTTCATTACAAGAGATGAGCAAGGGCTCTGATGCCTCTGACTGAAGCATCCAACCAGGATGCATTGGGGAAACCTACACACACAATGGGTCAGCTGGCCCAGACTTGTTTGTTAAGTGCCCTGTAGAGGTTAGCAGGATGTGTTAATGTTTGTTGCTACTTCACCTGCCCAAAAAGAGGAGGAAAGCTGCAGTGGGGGAGGTCACTGAGCCCTTGGCCGGGCAAAGGCAGTGCAAAAAGGAGTGTAATGTGCCTGCGGATTGGCTTACAATAAGTGGTACCTATGGAGTCCCTCCCATTATGCTAATAGCTTTTTTTTTTTTTTTACTAGTGAAAGACCCCCGTTCCAGGGGAGACCCTGGACACAGTCCCAGGATGAGACGACGCCCCAATAACCATTCTTGATGCAATATGCATGAGGTTTAATCAGGAAAAATCAACATGTTGAGGCCAAGCTCATAGGAGATCAACCCCAAGCAGTTTCAACTGAGGGCTTTTAAAGGAAAGATCATAAGGAAGGGGGGATGGAGTTCACAAAGAAAGTTGAGTTTACAGCTTTTCTCCGATGGAGCTGTCCTTGGTAACATATGGCTCATTTATGGCGTAGGGGTCATAAGCTATCTTGGTAAACATTCCTGGCTTTTAACACCAGAAAGCAGGCACCTGGCGGGCCATCCAGCAGTTATCGCTTTTCTAGCGATAGAAGAAGGACATAAGGCTTCCTGCACCAGTCTGAGTTTAAGATGAGCCAGTTCCAGAGGTAATTAGTAACTCAGGCTGAAGGCAAAAGAACAAAGAACTCTTTTTAGGGGTCTAAGAAACAAACTGAGTTGGGGCCTTACACTAGCGTTATTTCAGGAATAAAGAGCTGGCAGCTGGGGCTGGGGTAGAGAGGAAGAAAGAGGCAGGGAGACTGGAGCAGAACCAGAGAAGACAGGTGAGGTAGAGGAGAGAGAGCCACGTGGTAGGTGGGGAGTCTGGTTAAGTTGGCTGAGAAACTGACTCAGCAAAAGTCCATCAGCCTTTTATTATACAGATGTCTTTGAGTCATTACTGTTAAGCCCCCAAAGCCCCTGTAATAAGAAAGGCTGAGGGCAAATCCTTCCAAAAGAGTCCTCCTGAGAGAGAGAGAGAGAGAGAGAGAGAGAGAGAGAGAGAGAGAGAACATCACTCTGACTTTAGGGAAACAACAACTGACCCAAAAAATGACATTAACTCTCCCCATGCCAATGCAGAATCCAAATGCCTTTTGTCAAGGAGGATAAAAGCTGCCTGTGGTAAAGGACTGTGACACTGTTCTGTCATACTAAGGACTGGGTTTATGCTTCTACTGCCTATTCCGGGAATACTTACTGGAATACACGGTCTCTAAGATGGCCTGTATAATTAGTAAGACTGCTAATATTACAGCAGGACTTTTAGCAGAAATCAACCAAGAGCCAGTTTTATAAAATAGAGCTACTACATACAAATTATTTGTTGCTCAAGCATACTTTTTGTAAACAATTTCCTGGCCTGGGTTGCACGTCAGATTCTTCTCCCCCTCGTGATGATCAAATGAATGATTTGTATAGAGAGCCAGACAAAAATCTCTCAAGTGATCTTTATTTGGCCCTTGTGGCTAAGATCATTTTGCCCTTTCCTTGGTCCTCTGTTCTTATAATTTTCTCATGCTTGCTCATATCAATTAGACAAGCCACAGGGACAGTGCGTTCAACCATTGCCTCCAGTACAGCTGCTATTTTTTCTTTACAAACTTAGAAACAGGGAGAGATAGAGGGCAAAAAAGACCTTGTGCACACAGATAAACACTAGAGAAGCCAGGAGAGCCACACACAGCTTACCTCCTCTGGGGGATAAGGGCTTAGCTGCTCCTCCTAGTCTGTCCATACCTCCAGAATTGACTTATCTCAGACCCTTTCCCCTTAAAACCTTGACTTTTAGGTATGACTGGTGTCACTTGTACTTTACAACAGGCTAAGTGACTCCCACAGGCTTATGTTTACCTGGGTCAAGCTCTTAGCTCCTAAACCAAAACGGACAGGGTAATGTTGGTTTTGTTTTGTTTTTTCGAGACAGAGTTTCTCTGTGTAGCCCTGGCTGTCCTGGAACTCACTTTGTAGTCCAGGCTGGCTTCCAACTCAGAAACACACCTGTCTCTGCCTCCCAAGTGCTGGAATTGAAGACGTGGGCCACCACGGCCCAGCTCATTGTAACTATTCTTGTGACAGATTACTGGTTGTGGGCTGGTGAGATGGCTCAGTGGGTAAGAGCACCCGACTGCTCTTCCGAAGGTCCTGAGTTCAAATCCCAGCAACCACATGGTGGCTCATAACCATCCGAAACAAGATCTGACTGACGCCCTCTTCTGGAGTGTCTGAAGACAGCTACAGTGTACTTACATATAATAAATAAATAAATCTTTAAAAAAAAAGAAAAAGAAAAAAAAGAAAGATTACTGGTTGTGATAACTTTGTTTTGAGCCTAGCTTTGTTCTTACCTGACCCTGAAGTTTTTGCCACTGCCTACTGTAAAGCCTGCAGGGGTGTGAGTACACAAAACTGCCAGAGACACCTGGGCTCAGATTCCAAAGCATTGCCATCCTATGAATTGAAGTGCTTTAGATACAAAGTTTCTTCTTACAGAAACAAAATGTCCGCTGCAGAGACCAGAGACTTTTGTGTATGTGTGGCTATGTTGGGAAGGTGGAGATGAGAGACTTCCTTGCGTTTGCGGACTGGATCAGCTTGGCCAGCCCCAAATCATAGTGAGAGATCTTGTCTCAAAATAAATAAATAAATAAAAGTAATGAACACCCCCGTCAAAGGCAGCTGAGCGACATCACCCAAGTGGAACACACTCTGCTGAGACGGCTGGCCTTCTTTGACTTGACTTGGTGGGAAGATAGAAATGTGAAGAATAGGGGCGGAGAGATGGTTCTTAGGTTAAGGACTCCAGTTGTTCTGGCAGAAGACCCCTTTTGCCTCCCAGAATTCATGTGGCAGCTCACAAAGGTCTGTGGCTTTTGTTTCAGGGGATCCAACACCCCTCTGGCCTCCATGGGCACTGCACGCACATGCTGCACACACATGCTACACACACACACACACACACACACACACACACACACACATACTGGGAAAACACCCATACACATAAAACTAAAATAAATCAAAACAACCCAGAAGAGGTTTACATATTGAGTTCTAGGAGAACCAGAGCTATAAACAGACTGTATCAAAAAACAAAAATAAACAAGAAATTTGAGAAATCATTAAGGTGATGTGGGAGAACACACACAGCCCTCCCCCACCCCCACCCTGGGCCCACATCTCATCTTTATGTTCTGCCTGCTAAGAATGTTTACAAAACAGAAGAGCTGACTTCACAAGAATGACATTCCTATAGAGAGGACACCTTAGGGACAACATTCCTGCTGGGATAAACCTGTTGGATTAGCCCCAGATCCATGCTCAAGACCAGAATATGCATTTTAAGGCTTGTGATCTTTGATGCTCTTGTTTGTTTAGAGATGGGGACTCTCTAAGTAGTAGTTAGCTTGGAGCTCACTGGATAGCTCAGACTAGATCTTTCTGCTTTGTCTCCAAGCCCTGGAGTTAAAGGTATGAGCTGCTCTGTCCTGTCCAGCTTCCAGTTTTACCCTGATGAGCACCTACTTCCAATCTGTAAGCTTGTACAGCACACCACACAAGACTTAGAGCCTTGTCCACCCAAGGACGTTGCATCAAGCAAATGGGAAGCTACAAACTACTTACACCTGCACGCGCGCGTGTGCGTGCACACACACACACACCATTGTTTTTATTTATTAAGATTTAAAGAATTTATTATATATAAGTACACTGTAGCTGTCTTCAGACACTCCAGAAGAGGGCGTCAGATCTTGTTAGGGATGGTTGTGAGCCACCATGTGGTTGCTGGGATTTGAACTCTGTACCTTTGGAAGAGCAGTCAGGTGCTCTTACCCACTGAGCCATCTCACCAGCCCTCTTTCTTTCTTTCTTTCTTTCTTTCTTTCTTTCTTTCTTTCTTTCTTTCTTTCTTTCTTTCTTTCTTTCTTTCTTTCTTTCTTTCTTTCTTTCTTTCTTTCAAGACAGGGTCTTCCTGTGTAGTTCTGGCTGGCCCAGAACTCAAAAGAGAGACACCTGCGTCTGCCTTTGTTTCAGGTTGACAGCTCTGTAATTCTTTCCTGCAGTGATGTGATCTAGGGACAATAGAGTAGAGACCTCTGAGGCCCTGCAGATTTGAGGTCGGAACAGGGTGGCAGGAACTCTACTACTCTGGGCATTTTCCCATTGTGAGGTTGCTTGCTGAGAGAAACAGAGGCACTAATTTGAATTTGTAGAGGAACTGCTCAGGACACTGGTTTCCTGTGCAGCTCCTTGGAAGGGTTCTTCATTTTCCTTGTCCAGCTCCTAGCCTCCAGGCTCCCATCCACAGAAGGAAGACAAAACAAACCAGTCAGGTGGGGTCGGCTTAAAACAGTGTTGTTAGAGGCCTGGGAGATGGCAGAGGTTTAGGATACTTTGTTGCTCTTGCTGGGGAGCTGGATTCTATCCCAAGCAGGATGGCTCACAAACAGTCTCACTTCAGTTCCAGGGGAACCACTGCCCTTCTTCTGACCCAGGTGAGCCTCAACCATACATGCGGTACACATACTTGCACGCAGGCAAAACATTCAAACATAAAAAAAAAAAAAAAAAAAAAAAAGTTTGTTGAGACAGGGTTTCTCTGAGACGCTGGCTGTCCTGGAACTTGCTCTGTAGATCAGCCTGGCCTCAAACTCATGGAGATCTGCCTGCCCCTGCCTCCCACGTACTGGAATGAAAGGTGTGGCTTCACATAAAATTTTTTAAAGATGGGTGGTGGCACATCTCTTAGTTCAAGGCCAGACCGTTCTACAAAGCTGTTTCAAGGACAACCAGGGCCACACAGAGAAACCCTGTTTCAAAAAACAAAACAACAAAATTTAAGAGGGCAAAATTGTTAGGATTTCTCCTGAGACTATACAGGAGCCACATTGTTGTTAAATAGCCACATTGTTACAACTTGTTATTAAGTCTTTATACCTCCTAAGAATAAGTTTCTGGGGCTGGAGAGATGGCTCAGCGGTAAAGAGCACTGACTGCTCTTCTGAAGGTCCTGAGTTCAAATTCCAGCAACCACATGGTGGCTCACAACCATCCATAATGAGATCTGATGCCCTCTTCTGAGGCGTCTGAAGACAGTCACAGTATACTTACATATAATAAATTAAAAAAAAAAAGATTACGTTTCTGTTTCCGAAACTGAGTATGCAGTGAGTTTTCAACCTATGCTAACCTTGTAAAGCCATCCTTTTGCCTTGCTAAATCTGTGAACCTATGATGAGGCCCCTTCCACAGAATGGATTCTTACACTTATCTACCCCACAGGCAGCCAGCCTTGGGCCCTGAGTCCCCAAATCTTCTGTCCAGGTGCTAACAGTGTCACTTTGAAACCTCAAAGCCCACCCCTATTGATACACTTACTCCAACAAGGCCACACCTCCTAATAGTGCCACTCTCTATGGCCTATGTGGGCCATTTTTATCCAAACTACCACATTTCACACCCTGGCCCCTTTAGACTTACAAGCATATCATTATGCAAAAATAAATAAATAAATAAACAAATAAATAAAATAAAAAATAAAAAAATAAAAATGCATCCAGTCCAACTTGAAAAGTCCTCATAGTCTATCGCCGTATCAGCGGTGTTTAGAAGCTCAAAGTCTCTGAGACTCAGGTAGTCTCTTAACTGTAATTCCTTGTAAAATCAAAATCAAAGCCAGAACCAGGCATGATGGGGCACATCAAGCCTTTAATACCAGAACTGGGGAAGCAGAAACAAGCAAATCTCTGAGTTCAGGGTCAGCCTTGTCTACAAAGTGGACAGCCAGGTCTACACAGGGAAACCCTGTCTAACAAACAAAACCCAAAACAAAACCCACTACATGGCAGCCTCTATTTTTTTACCTAAGTCCAATAGTGGGATGTTGCCAAAGCTCAGGAATACAGTTTTTCTTTGTTTGTTTGAAGGTTTCTCTGTATGGCCCTGGCTGTTGTGAATCTTTGTAGACTAGCCTGGCCTTGAACTCACAGTGATATGCCTGCTTCTGCCTCTCTCTCTCTGGAGAGTTGGGATTAAAGGCATGTGTCACCACTGCCTGGCTTGGCATACAGCACTTTTTTTAAAAAGCCAAAGACCACAAATACAACAATCTTAGATTGGGGTCATTGTAAGCATAATAACCTTGCAGAATTTGTTTGGGTAGAACATAGGAGTTACTTCAAATACACCAAGACAATTGTATTACTCAGGGGTCTCTAGAGTCACAGAATCTATGGGTAGTCTCTATATAGTAAGGGAATTTGTTGATGACTTACAGTCTGCAGTCCAACTCCTTAACAATGGTCAGCAGCAGCTGTGAATGGAAGTTCAAGCATCTAGCAGTTGCTTGGTCCCACAAGGTGAGCAAGTAAAAAAGAGGTTTTCCTTCTTCCAATGTCCTTATGTAGTCTCTAGCAGAAGGTGTGGCTTAGATCCAAGTGCCTGGATCTGGGACTTGCTTTGTCCCAGATGACCTTGAACTTAGAGATCTCCTTGCCTTAGTCTCCTGGGATTCACAGCCACTGTGCCTCCATGCCCAGATCCAGGTCAGGAACTCTTATCTCCCAGTCTCAAGACTAGGATCACAGGTGAGCCTTCCAATTCTGGATTGTAGTTCATTCTAGATGTAGTCAAGTTGACAACCAGGAACAGATATTACAAAGTTATGTATTTATCAGTTATTATAATTTATGTTTAGTTGTTTTTTTTTTTTAGATTTATTTATTTATTATATGTAAGTACACTGTAGTTGTCTTCAGACACACCAGAACAGGGCGTCAGATCTCATTATGGATGGTTGTGAGCCACCATGTGGTTGCTGGGATTTGAACTCTGGACCTTATGTTTAGTTTATATGGATGTTTGTGGCTGGCGTTAGCTACTTTGTGTGTTCTTTTTCTCTCCCACACTTCAACCCTTTTTTTCTACCTTTCCAACCCCCCAACACTGCAGGAGAGAAAAAAAGGTAGAGAAGAAAAGAAAGAGATCCCTATGATGGTTGAATAAGCTTGGCTTGGGGAATGGCCCTATTAGGAGGTGTGGCCTTGTTGGAGGAGGTGTGGCCTTGTTGGAGGAAGTGGGTCAATGTGGGTGTGGGCATTGAAGCCCTCATTCTGGCCACTTGGGAGCATATCCTCTGGTCAAGGTGCAGAACTCTCAGCCGCTCTAGCGTCTGACTGCTGTGATCCTACTTTGTTGATAATGATCTGAATCTCTGAACCTGTAATCCAGTCCCAATTAAATGTTGTCCTTTGTAAGAGTTGTCTTGGTCATGGTGTCTCTTCACATCCAGGGAAACCCTGGCTAAGACAATCCTTGAATAAAGTCAGGAGTCCACAAGGGGTGATGTTATCTTTAGACTTAGGGGCATAGAATACCTTGGGGTAAATTTGATCTCTACCATTTAGATAACTTGCTTTTCCTTCTCGTTTCTTTGTGCACAGCAGGCAGGACTACTTAACAAAACAAGGACAACCAACAACCCACCCTGCCTCCCAGGGCCATAGCATTTATATGCTCAAAATTTCCCAGAATTACAAAACTTACACTTTGGAAGAAACACTCAGCCCACTCCAGTAGCAACTCACAACAGCTGATGCCACGCCCACTCCAATAGTGACTCACAACAGGTCTGAAAACCTGGATGAGTCCTGAGGCAGAGTTTCAAGGAAGCTGAGCCTCCTGGAGTCCTGACATTTTCAATAACCCATTTACTCAAACCCTATCCGCATGCTCAGTATTATTATGCCTCTAAAGATTGAATCTTTATCATAGGTGAAGTTTCCACCAGTGTTCCAAAGTCCTGAAAATTATTCCTTAAAGCCAGGAGCTCGGAATTCAGTAGGAAAGGTTACCTATTCATTAACATTCTAATTCACTTCTAGTAAAGACAGAGAAACTAATTAGGCATTACAAAGAATAGGGCCAGAATAGCTCAGGGCTCCTCTGCAGAGGACAGGGAATACACATTGGCCTGGTGAAAAGGTGGGTTTTAAATCCCCCTAAAACAGGTTTTTCCCGCTTGGCCCAAAGGGAAGGCATAATGGAGGATTTACTGGGAACCCCTGGTGGTGGGGTTTAACTGTTGACTAGCCTTGCACCTGGCTTCCTCCTCAAGCTGCCTGGTCCCACCCCCTGGTCTTTTGTTGTATACAATACTTTGTCTGTGTCACTGTAACTGCGAATGTATCCTGCCCCACTTTTCTTGTTTGTGCTGTATTAAAAGTGTGATGCTCATTTTAAACAATACACTCCATCATTTAAAGCAATATACTCAGTTTCTCTCTCTCTCTCTCTCTCTCTCTCTCTCTCTCTCTCTCTCTCTCTCTCTCTCTCTCTC
>NC_034603.1:86521334-86525524 GCF_900095145.1 Mus pahari | reverse complement strand
ACCAGGCTGGCCTCGAACTCAGAAATCCGCCTGCCTCTGCCTCCCGAGTGCTGGGATCAAAGGTGTGCGCCAACATGCCCACTACATCTTTTCTATGAATATTGCTTAGCCGCACACAATATTGAAAGCAGACTTAGTGATTCTCAGATATGTTTGACCTTTCCAGGGCTTGCTCATAACCCATGCTAGCTCCACTCTTCAGCATCCAGCCGTATCCATCTTCATTACAATATTCTTCTCTGAAGCCAAAGCAGTAAGTTCAGCAAGCATCCCTGTGCCCACTGCTCTCCAAGGCTCAGCCCCTTTACACTTCCTCCTGTGTGCCCTTAGCCTCTGTGGTCGGCCTTTGTGGTCAGGAGGTGCCAAGTACAGATTGGTGAGAGACAAACTCGTAAGAGCAATTTTCACCCCTCAAGGGGCATGATGCAAAGCTTGCACCATGTAGCATAAAAAACATTAAGCTGTTTCCTGTGTTCTCTTGTACCTTAATCTTACAACATGGGCCTATTCTCCTCATACACTCCCCAGAGGGAAGGTCCCAATATCTCACTCTTTCATTATGGTGTACAACCCAAATGCCTTCGATGTATGAGCTCCTGTGTGTGGCAGAGGGAGATCAGCCAGTCTAGCTTCTTAACAGAACCTGCTCCTTGTGGTGCATACCAGATCTTGCCATTCATCCTGTATGTCAGGTACTCAGGGGATCAATCATGGGCACTATTCTATACTTATTGACTGGGCTCTTGCCCTCACTGCCAAGGCCTCTCAGGTCTGGGCCCACTGTTTCTCTTGATTGTATGCGTTCAAACTATCTTTCAGTTAATAGACCTCCAACTTCTCTATTCTTGCTGTAAACTGTGGGGCACAGTGGGGATTTGTGTGTAGGTAGGCAGAATTGTCACGCTATATGATTCTACGGTGGCAAAGGTTTTGGCCAGGGAATTATTTTGTTTAGAGACTGCCATGGTATACATTCACATCCTCTACCAAAGTCCACACAGAATTTCCCAAAGGAAAAAAACAGAAGGGGATGCCCACAACACACAGTGAGAATCTTTAAACATGGAATTAAAAAAAAAAAAAAAAGATTTATTTTATTTATTATAGGTAAGTACACGGTAGCTGTCTTCAGACACCAGAAGAGGGAATCAGGTCTTTTTACAGATGGTTGTGAGCCACTATTGCTGGGAATCGAACTCAGGACCTCTGGAAGAGCAGTCAGTGCTTTTAACTGCTGAGTCATGTATCCAGCCCTAAACCTGGAACTGAAAGGATGCTGGAGAACTACATCTCAACATCCACATGCTGGAACCTGGTCAAGCGACAACCGTTGACATGTGGTCCACACTACCGAGTCTCTGCATCCCTGCATGGACTTCCAGAGAGACCATCGTGTGAAGTTGTGAAGGTGAAGCCTGGGTAGCCATGGAGACGCCAGGATGTTGGAGATGGCCGAGTTGTGATATACAGGCTGAGGAAAGCTGCTCACAGGGAGTGGAACCAGAGAGAAGTGTGCTGTGGTCAGCAGAGCGGAAGTCAGGAGATCTGAGGAGCACTTTGACATCAGGCACAGGGATGTAGAATTTAGAGTTTACCCAGGTGGTTTTTTGGGGGGTGAGGGGGAGTTGAGACAGAGTTTCTTTGTGTAACAGCCCTGGCTTTCCTGGGCTTGCTTTATAGACAAGGTTGGCCTCACAGAGACCCGCCATTCTCTGCCACTGGCGTGTGCCATCATGCCTGCCTCTGGCTTTGATTTTGAGTTTACAGGGGATTACTGTTAAGCGATTGTATAAGTCTCAGAAGAGACTTTGAACTTCGGACTTTTATGTGTTTTGTTTTGGTTTGGTTTGGTTTGGTTTTTTGAGTTTTGAGACAGGCTATCTCTTTATAGCCTTAGCTGTCCTTGAACTCACTCTGTAAACCAGGCTGGCCTTGAACTCAGAAATTCCCCTGCTTCTGCCTCCCAAGTGCAGGGATTAAAGGCATGTGCCACCACTGCCCGGCCTGAGATTTGTGTGTTCTTTTTTTTTTTTTTTTTTTAACTTTGGACTTTTAAATACCTCTGATACTGTGAAAGACTATAAGTACTTTTCAAGCTGTACTGAATGCATTTTTGCATTATTATATGGCTGTAAGTCTATAGGGGCCAGGGTGTGAAATGTGGTGGTTTCAATAAAAATGGCCCACATAGGCCCTTAGAGAGTGGCACTATTAGGAGGTGTGGCCTGGCTGGAGTGGGTGTGGCCTTGTTGGAGGGATCTATCACTAGGGGTGGGATTTGAGGCTTCAACACCATGCCTAGTGCCTGTGGATCAGGTGTGAGCTCTCAGCTACTGTTCCACATTCATGTCTGCCTGACTGCTCCCGTGTTCCTTTCCATGGTAGTAGACTTTAAGCTTTTGGGACTGTGAACCCCTAATTTAAATGCTTTCTTCTTTTAAGTTGCTTTGGTCATGGTGTCTCACCTCAGCTATTGTTAAGTGACTTAGACAGCGTTTGAGTTCAAACCCAGGGCTTCCTGCGAATCACTCAGGCTGTGCCATCTGTACTTGCAGCCCTGTGTTTCCTCTGTCTGAGAGGACAGCATGACAGAGCTGGGGCCTGTCCTGATGTAGTATAACATATACTCTGAATTTAACTAGCTCTGTCTACAAAGAGGGTTCCCCAAGAGAAACCCACAGGTGCAGGGAGTTACAAACTCAGGATAATTGGGATCCAAGCTGAGTGCACAGAAGACCCTAATCCTACAGTGTCCTCCCTCACCACAGAAACGTGCTTTCTGGAATCCTGAACCGAGATAGCTTCCCCAAAAGGGACACAGGCTCCTAGCACTGCTGGCTGAATTCACAGTCTCTAGGCCAACCACACCCTCAAGGCCTTGCCTTGGGCAGGGATGTGGCTCTAAACTCTGCAGCTGCCTCCCTCTCGGCCAGGGGCACCCGGATCATTGCTCGCTCGGGGCATTCTGGGTAAACGGATGCCAGTGTTTAAGTAGTAGCCACACCAACAACAGGAACATTGTGCAGTGCTACACCACAACCAGGAATAGAGACATGGCCCCCACCATACCACAGATTAGCAATAGAAACCACGGCTCCAAGACCTTCACATAGGCATGTTGTGAAACTATTTCCCCTGAGATAAATCCTCCATCTTGCAGGGACGCTCCTTAAGGCTCAGGATGTTTTAAGAGACGGTGAGACATCCTAAGGGAAGACTCCCATGCTCAGGAAGCCAAGGACTCCACCACTTAAGGAACCAGAGTCACCAGGTCCCGCCCTCCCTAAGCCTGTATAACAGGACGGCTGAGCCCTGGGGGGAACAGCTAAACAGCCTGGAAGAGACTGTAGCCAAGCTGCAAGGACCCTGTCTAACCTTAGAGCTGTCTGCAGGCTATACAGTGACCTCCCAGTTTGCAGCTTCCCTGAGCTGTTTCCCCTGCTGGAGTGGGGATGAGTGCATGACAGTCTGTCTGTTCCTGTAAGTCACCTGACGCATCCCGAGCCGGCTCAGGCTATAAACAAGAAGCCGCCTCGGCTGATTTCTGTACACACGGTGGCTCGCATGCACTAGACTCCCAGGAAGGCTTTGCTGTCCCGAGCTCGCTCCCACCCACGGGGCTGAGGCTCTGGAATCCTTGGCATGGCTGGGTCCGTACACTTCACCCACTCACAGCTCCCTCTGCTCCTACAGTAACCCTGATGAGAAAGAGGCACTGGTTCGTCCGCCAACTTGGATGGCGGTATCTGAACTTTTATCTGACCACAGTTCCATATCCAGATTGAATAGATGCCTCTTCATGTCTCGCAGAAATCACGTCTCGCAACTAGCCATGGGGACACA
Organism: Mus pahari; assembly: GCF_900095145.1. Lineage (NCBI taxonomy): Eukaryota > Metazoa > Chordata > Mammalia > Rodentia > Muridae > Mus > Mus pahari. The sequence continues at coordinate 86,521,681 of NC_034603.1, read as the reverse complement.
GCTCCACCCACTGTGACACTACACATTGGCAACAGGAACAAGGCTCCACACCATGGAACACATTAGTAATAGCTGTATGGTTCCATGACACAGCACAACCTAGCAACCCCTCAACGCCCATATTCAGTGTTGGATGGGGTTGCTGGTGAGCCTCTTATCCCAGTGTGGGGGTGTGGGGGGGGGCACAGGGCAGACACAGGAGGATCTGGGACTTGCTGGCAACCAACTTCCATCCACAGTCAATAAGAGCTGGAGAGATGGCTCAGCAGTTAAGAGCACTGACTGCTCTTCCAGAGGTCCTGAGTTCAATTCCCAGCAACCACATGGTGGCTCACAACCATCTGTAA
>NC_034603.1:86508866-86520204 GCF_900095145.1 Mus pahari | reverse complement strand
TCTCTCTCTCTCTCTCTCTCTCTCTCTCTCTCTCTCTCTCTCTCTCTCTCTCTCTGGAAGACTGTGGAGCTAGCCCAGCCCTCAAATATTCACACTTAGGGCACAGCAGGGAAGTGACACCTTGGAAATCACACATGGCTCTCTGCTGTTCCCCAGAGCCACCTATGCAGTGCCCTTTCAGTCCCGCCGCCAGGTTGGTGAGTGTATCAGGTGACTCCGAGTCATGGTGACAGAACCTTCCAGAAACCCTTCCTATATCAGCTGCCCTTCAGGGGCCAGAGGGAGACTTGAGCAGGGGACCCCTGTGCTCTGGGACAGAGTCTTCATGGATGCTGTAGGGCTCAGTCCCTGGTTCCTGCTGCAGGAATTTTTCTACAAAACACAACAGAATTTTATCAAGTACTGAAAATGCTACATAAGGCTGGGTCCTACATTCAATGGGATTTAAGGAACAACAGGCAGACAGGGTCTGGCTCCCGGGGCAGAAAGGGTGGACGTGCCTGAGGCCAGGTCCCTGCCCCAGCCCGGGGCTTTCCTAACCCATCCTGTTCCACATTCATCACACTTTGCTGAAGAATATTCCACACACTCACCAGCCTCCTCCAGAGTGGTGAAGTACCGGAACCCCTTGAGGTCAGCGGCCAACAGTGTGCGGAGCACGGGCACCTAGAACACATGCACACTTTAATAGAGGTCAGGCCAGGGTACCTCTGCTCTGCTCGGCGTGGTGGATGGCCTAGCTGGATACCCTGAGCGTCTTAGGGTTAACTAGTTAGTTAGGGTTTACTGCTGTGAACAGACACCATGACCAAGGCAACTGTTTTTTTTGTTTTCTTTTTTTGTTTTTTTTGTTTTTGTTTTTGTTTTTTGAGACAGGGTTTCTCTGTGTAGCCCTGGCTGTCCTGGAACTCACTCTGTAGACCAGGCTGGCCTTGAAGTCAGAAATCCGCCTGCCTCTGCCTTCCAAGTGCTGGGATTAAAGGCGTGCGCCACCACTGCCGGCCTGGCCTTTGACAGAGTCTTAACTCTGTAGCTCTGACTAGCCTCATACCTGATGTATGGCCCAAGCTGGACTTGAACTTATGCCAATGCTCCTGCCTCAGACTCCTTGTGATAGTTTGTATATGCTTGGTCCAGGGAGTGGCACTATTAGGAAATGTAGCCTTGTTGGTGTAGGTGTGTCACTGTGAGTGTGGGCTTTAATACCCTAGTCCTAGCTGCCTGGAGCCAGTATTCTGCCAGCAGCCTTCAGATGAAGATGCAGAACTCTCAGCTTCTCCTGCACCATGCCTGCCTGGATGCTGGCGTGTTCCTGCCTTGATGGTAACAGATGGAACCTTTGAACCTGTAAGTCAGCCCCAGTTAAATGTTGTCCTTATAAGAGTTGCCTTGGTCATGGTGTCTGTTCACAGCAGTAAAACTCTAATTAAGACACTCCTGCATATACTGGGACTATAGGTAGGCGTAATTATATCCGCATGTATCACACTAGCCTGGGAGGCTATGGACGCTCCTCATAAGGTGGCCTGGCTCTCCTACCTGTAGGCCAACAAAGGCCAGGGTGACTCCTTTCTTCTGGAAGTCCTCCAGGAGCTCACCGAGTACCACGATCACGGTGTAGTCTACACTGCTGATATGCGTGCACTCCAGAACCGCAGAACGTGGTGGGGATGCTGGGAAGACAGGCCAAGAGTCTGCCACAGGGCAGGCGCCGAACCCAGGGCTCTGCAGCCATGACAGTGGTGAAAAGCGTCCATCACGTGACCATTCCCCAGGGTGTCACCTAGCCACGGGGCCAGGGTGGACAGAATGGGTATCTGGAGAAAGCTACTTCCTTCTCAGGTTCCCCTGATCATCAGTTCCCCAGACAGAGGAACAGAAGCAAACATGGCCCTTACTGACAGGATGTAGGGGAGTCACAGGACTGCTGCCTAGTGGAGGCTGTCCTATCTGCAGCGCACTCTAAGCAAAGATGCCTGAACCGTGAAAGCGGGTGCATGTCTCTGTGACCACCGGGGCTGGGCCTGAGGGTGCCAAGGCTGTGGTGCAGGGGACTGCCAGAGTGTGTGCTGCTCTGTGCTCATCCTGTCTGGCTCACACACCTTCCAGTGCCCGGTTCGTTATTGCCTCTCGGAGGGCATCAACTGCAGGGAAGTGCAGGCCGCTGGCCGGCTGGAGAACAAAAATTTGTCCCTCTGACACCTGGAATGGGGGTGGGGGGGTGAACATTAGAAGCAGACAGGACAGGAGTCTTCTAGGCTTCGCTCATTGCACCAGGGGGGATCCCGGACCCAAGCCTAGCATATGGGGTACAGTAGGCGTGGGAGCTGGCAGGAGAGTCCCCAACACCCCACATTCAGGAGAGATAGGAAATCGGAAATCGCCCTCCCTCAGGAGCACCGATGATAGCAAGCTTGGAGGGCGGGGGCTGGGGATTCCCACCCACACTCCCTACTCTGAGCCTACCTGGGTCTTGGGCCTAGCTACTGAGTGCAGGAGAATGAGCAAAGACACCAGGGTTCCGGCCAGGATACCGTACTGGATCTCCCAGAAGGACAGCAGGAACGTCACGCAGAGTGGTAGCAGATCCAGCCCTAGGAGGAGAACTGATTCAGGGGCAACCCTCACCCCACCCCTGCTCACTGAGCCCCATGGCCCAGTGGCCAGCCACTTAGCCTCTCCTGGGGTTCACAGGGGTGGTCAGAGCCCTAAAGCACCCTAGAGGAAGAGCTGGTCACAGGAATAGAAGGCGTGGGTTGTCGTTGGCCTCTACCAAGGGCAGAGGTAGAGAATGGGTCCCGTCTACCAGGGTAGGACCTGTCTGCCCATCCCAGCCCTCCAGCCTGAGCAGGTAGGTGTTGGGGGCGGGGCTGGGGAGAGGATGTCGTTCATCAGAGAATCCAGGGAAAGACGACAAAGAGAAATGTGTGTGGTGTATCCATGTGTTGCATGTGTCTGTGTGCGTTATGTGTTTGTGTGGTGTGTGTGTGTGATGTGTGTCTATGAAATGGTATGAGTATGAGTGTGTGTGTGGTGTGTGTCTAGGTATGTGTCTATGTTGTGGTATGTGTTTCTGTGTGTGGTATGTCTGTGGCATGGTGTGTGTGTGTCTGTGTGTGTGTATGGTGTATCCATGTGCTGTGTGTCTCTGTGTGCATTATGTGTTTGTGTGTGTGTGTGTGTGTGTGTGTGTGATGTGTGTGTCTGTGATATGGTATGTATCTGTGTGAGCGTGTGTCTATGGTATGGTATGTGTGTGGGTTTGTGGTGTGGTATGTGTCCGGGTGTGTGTCTATGGTGTGGTATGTGAGTGTTTCTGTGTGTGGTGTGTCTGTGGATGTATATATGTGGCACAGTGTGTATGGGGGGGTGAGAGTGTGTGTGTATGTATGTGGGGGTGTGTAAGTGTGTGTGTGTATGTTTTCTCTCTGTGTGTGTGTATGTGTGTGTGTGTATGTGTGGTATGTCTTGTGACTCCAGGAGACCCAAAGGATTTCTTGCCCTGGACACAAGATACATGAACTCAGCCTGGGGTTCCACCTCTGATGTGGCAACACAGGCAGGCCCTGCCCTTCATGGAGCCTCAGTTTCCTTGGAGAACATCAACTACATCCCACTCACCTACACTGATACACTTCAAGGCTGTGCTAAAGATGAAACCCGGGACACAGGACAACTGACCACACCCACACCTGACAACTGGCCAACGAGGAAGAAGGAAACGTTAACTCTGGATCCGTTACGAGCCGGGCGTGGTGGCGCACGCCTTTAATCCCAGCACTCGGGAGGCAGAGGCAGGCGGATTTCTCAGTTCGAGGCCAGCCTGGTCTACAAAGTGAGTTCCAGGACAACCAGGGCTATACTTCCAAGTTTACCAGAGTGCCACAGCTCCAGCCCACAGTGGGGCTGCAGGCCGGGAGGATAACAAAAAAGTGTCCTCCGTGTTCGCAGTCACCACCTCAGGGCCGCCTGCTTTGCGTACGTACTCTGAACGCGCCAGAGCCTCCTGAAGATCTTGATGTCAAAGAGCGGGGCCACAGCCGTGATGATCACGGCCGCCAGGGCAGACTTGGGGATATAGTAGAAGAGTGAGGTCAAGTAGTTCAGGGATAGCAGCACCAGGACACCTGTGGGGGTAGATGGTCATCTGAGGGGGTACCCACCCGGCCAGCACCCACAGAATGATACAGCCTCACCTGAGGGATGGGGGAGCCTAATTATCCACGGGACAGTTATGGACCTACACAGCCTCGGTAGGATTGCTGTACAAGGTCAGAGAACTATGGGGCTCCCCTCCTCCACCATTTCCACTGTAGGTGCCCAAGGTAAAGAAGGGGTGGGGGTGGGGCTCACCAGTCACCAGGCCTCCTGCCGGGGTACACACCCCTGTCTGGGCATTCACAGCTGTCCTGGAAGGCAAAGGGAAGAAACCATCAATCCCCGGTGGCTGAGAGAGGAGCTGTCTGGCCCCACACATCGACTGACCTTCCGTGAGACCTGAGGTGGAGGTGAGGGTGGTGGAGCTGACACCTGGTGGCTGGGTCCCCTCGCCAGAATGAAGTGAGTGGGCTTATCTGAGGGCGACTGGGACAATCTCCCTGGTTGCTTTGTTTGCCATCTGCCCCCTTCCTCTTCCTCAGGGCTCCGTTAAACTGCCCTCTTAGTTTAAATAGGGCTTCCTGCGTGAGCCCCGGGTGTGGGTCTGTTACCACAGAGATGGCTACTGACCATTGGCCACACCACTGTAGAAAACAACTCCTTGCCCTGCACCTCCTCCCCCAACCTTCCCCCTCCCCACCCCCAGGCAGCCACTAGCAGCCAACAACTCTTCAGCTAGGGGTGTGTGGGCTGTCTTGCTTTCCCTAATACATACTGTTTATTGCTAAGTATAAAAAGCACGGATCAAGAGCCTCAACTATGGGCTGGTGAGATGGCTCAGCGGGTAAGAGCACCCGACTGATCTTCCAAAGGTTCAGAGTTCAAATCCCAGCAACCACATGGTGGCTCACAATCTGGCATGTCTGAAGACAGCTAAAATAAATCTTAAAAAAAAAAAAAAAAAAAAAAAAGAACCTCAACTATTTTAGGATCTCCCCTTTTCTGCCCCCCAACACCCTCAGTTTCTGCTCAGTAAGGTGTAGCTCCTCCTCCTGCAGCCCTCAGTAAGGTATAGCTCCTCCTGCAGTCTCAGAGCTCCCCCAGCCCATCCTCTGGACCCCAGGAAAACTTGCATCCAAATGATGCATCCGGACAGAGCTTGAGACCTTCCTATCTCCCATTCTCAATTTCTCTCTCCCACTCCCTCTCTTCCTCTCTCCAACATCTTCCCTGGAACTGACTTCACTCACACAGATCCACTTGCCTCTGCCTCCCAAGTGCTGGAAATAAAGATGTGTGTCACTGTGCCAGGCCCTCTCCTCAATTTCTTTTGGAGTTAACTCAGGTGCCAGCATGCCTGGAGGACTTGGGTGGGCCAGGAACTTGTACCACTAAATGCAGGGCAGAGACTATTGAGGGGCATGTGTAAACTGCCTTCCTGTGGACACGGTCACAGCTTTCCAAAGGCCTTTAGAATGCCTGGAGGACTAACGGGGAGGAGGGGGGAAGGAGGAAGAGGAGGAAAATGTCAAACATGACTAAGGGTGTGGCGGGGGAAAGGGTCTTTGGATCCTGCTAACCCTAAATATAAGAAGAAAGAACATGGCTACTCACCGCCCAAAGCTGCCAGTGACTGGGTAAGAGGAGACAAGGGAGCCCAGCAGATTGGTGAGGCCTGGGGAGGGAAGAGTTAACCAGGAGGGTCAGGAACACTAGGCAGGGAGGAGGGGAGTCAAATGCAGGTCCACCCAGGGGAAGATGGAGAGGGGACCCGGGGTTCCTCACCCCCTGTGCTCAGCCAGGGAGAGGAACCGAATCTTTATCACATTCCCTACCTTGGAGTATAGCTAACTAATCCAACGATTTTGCTTTTGTCATTGTTCCTGGAGACAGGGTTTCTCTGTGTAGCCCTGGCTGCCCTATAACTTGCTCTGTAGATCAGGCTGGCCTTGAACTAAGAGATGTGCCTACCTCTGCCTCCTGAGTGCTGGGACTAAAGGCGTGTGCCACCACCACCCTGCCCAGCTTTTGTTTTTTGAGACAAGGTCTCAGGTAGCCCAGACTGGCCATGAGCTGAGAATGACTTGAACCTGGAACTTTCTGTTCCTCGTTCCTGGGCATGAGATCACAGGCGTGGCTACCATGCCCCATCTATTCTAAGTCTAAAGTAGATCTGGCTCAGGCCTCGGGATGCTTTAAAGATACTATCAGTACCCATGGAGAGGACATCCACCTCCCAGTGAGGGTTGCAGTGAAGAGAGTGCCTGAGATACGGCTGTTGTGAATGCCAAGTCAAGCCAAGGGACTGGAGATTAAGGCCAGCCACTTGCCTTCCCAAGGGACACCTTATTACATGAAAGCCAGTACTGCTGCCTTGTTGGGAGCCAAGAACTACGATCTTGGCCTCTACCTACCACACCCTGCCTGCCCAGCATCCATCTCACACTAACCTTTACAGGGACCTAATCTGGCAACCAAAGGTTCAAGGCCTACTCTTGGAACTTCCCTAAGCACTAAGTATAAGGAAGCCAGTCGCTATCCCAAAGGGCAGGTGTGACGTGTCTTGCTTAGACATGGAGCATGGAGCTACACCACCGGAGAAAAACGACTCCCTGTCCCCGGCAGCTATAGCTGCCAGCGGCTCCTCAGACAGGGTGGGTGGGCTATCTTGCATTCCCTAATAGGTACCGTTTATTACTGAATATGAAAACGGCTATGAGTAACCCTAATTCCTTTAGGATCTTCCTTCTGTCCCCGACATCCTCAGCCAGGCTGAGTTGACCAAGGGTCATTTGAAGGTTTGCTAGAATCACAGAAAAATGAGAAAAAGCCTCAAAGACTAGAAATGACTTAAGTACCTCTTGGGTCACAGAGCCAAGCCCAGGACTTTGAGAATAAAGGGCCAGGGCCAGGGCCTCTTGGTAGAGACCAGGGGCTACACTGGATCACGCAGGGTCACCCTGCCCCCTAGTGGTCTTAGGATGGAAACAAGTCTGTGAAGTCAGCTACTAAACTGCACAGTCTACTACAGAGCCAGAAAGCAGATTTCTTCTGCTAAAAGAGGCAGCTGATCCCTCTATAGGGCCCCCCGTTCACAAGTTCAGACCAACAGCCACAGCCAAACCCTGCCATTGGCTTGTTGGGTACTGCCAGCCCTCTTAGAGGAGTGGCCCCAGTAGTTACTAGGCTTATATGGGCATTCACAAGGGGAGAGGACCAGGCATGAACACACAGGTCCCACAACATATTAAGACCAGTTCCATTATCAAAGTTCAGATTCTTAGTGTGGGGCTGATGCAAAGGCTCAGTTGTTAAGAGCACTTGTTCTTGCAGAGGACTGGGGTTCGATTCCCAGCACCCATAGGGTGCTCATAACTGTAACTCCAGTTCCACAGAAACCCATGCCTTCTGACCCACATTGCACATACACACACACACACACACACACACACACACACACACACACGCATGTGTCTACTCCCATACATAAGAAAATCTTTAAAACAAAAAGAATTTTAGTGTTCTTCCAAAACACATCAGTATGTAAGTTAGTTTGTAGGGACAAAAGAAAGTGCTACTAAAGGAGCCAGGCGTGGTGGCACATGCCTTTAATCCCAGCACTCGGGAGGCAGAGGCAGGCGGATTTCTGAGTTCGAGGCCAGCCTGGGCTACAAAGTGAGTTCCAGGATAGCCAGGGCTATACAGAGAAACCCTGTCTCGAAAAAACCAAAAAAAAAAAAAAAAAAAAGTGCTACTAAGCGACACACAGAGCCCAGTGGCCTGCCTGAGTTCTCACTGACCCATGTGTCCCTGCCTGGAGGGAGGTTCTACTGGGAAAAGGTAGAAGTAATGCCCTGAGCCCCGTTTTCCCATGCTCACCCAGGAAAAGGCATTCAGGAGACTCGCCTGGAGTCTACCTGGCTGCACCCTCCAGCTCTCCTCAGGGCATGGAACAGGGCGCAGCTTTCATAGAGGAGGGGCTGGACATGGAGCTGACTGGGCACACGAAAACAAGTCCAACCTGATATTCCAAAGGCCCCCACCCCCCAAACACCACACCCGATGCAATCAGACAGACGCACAGGCACTGGGAACAGAGCGGGTCTTACCGATGGCCAGCAGTTCCTGGTTGGCATCAATGCGATAGTTATTCTGGGATGCTAAAGAGAAAGGATGCTGTCACTGAGGTGCAAGAACAAGTTATGTGTGGGTCCTAGCAGAAGGGACAAGGGAAATGCTTACAAAGCCAAAAGCAGGAGCAAGTGTTTAGGCTAGCCTTGAACTCACAGAGACATGTCTGCCTCTACCTCTGAGTGCTGCGGTGAAAGTAGGAAACCATGTCCAGCAACTAAATAAATTTTAACGAAGCGTTTGACTTGGTAAGGGACAAAGTTCTGGAGGGCTGGAGAAGGAATTTATTCCAGGCACAACCAGGACCAGGCAGGAAACGTGATATACAGAGCTTTGAAACCACATATTATTTTCGCTAGTGATGGTGTGTGTTGCTAGGGGTGGAACCTGGACCTTACGCGCTAGCCAAGTGCTGCACTACCAAGCCTGTTATCTGAGTTTTAGCCTCAGAATCAGCCAGTACCCACAGCAAAGCGGACCCGCTGTTTGCAGATCGGAACACAGACACTCAGACACTGATACACAGAGCTGCAAGAACTGCCGACTTGGGTCAAGTGAGGGATTGAAGAGCCTGCCTTAGAAAGGCAAGACCAAGGCCCCGCACATACTGAGCCAGTGGGAGAAAACAAGGGGTCAAATTAATAGGACTTTTGTGAGCCAAGTACTAAAACTGAAGTTTAAAGTCCAGCCAATACTCCTGATTAAACTAAGACTTTTCAGCTGGATATGGTGGCCCATTTAAACCACAGGCAGATAGGCAGATAGATCTCTGTGAATTCAACGTCAGCCTGGTCTAGCAGTGAGTTCATAGTTTGGCCTGGTATTAAACAAACAAACAAATAAAGCAGCTCCAGTTCCGTGGGCTCTGATTCCTTCATAGCCTCTGAACTCATGATCGCGGGCACACACGCACACACAGTTAAAAATTATATAATACATCTTAAATTTTTTTCAATTCAACAAATCACACTAAAAACAATTACAACACAGCTCACTGCTTCCTGGTTTGACATCATTATTATCAGTGAGGTGGCCAGTGCGTGCTCTAAGAGGCTGTGCAGGGGAAGGAGATGGTCCTTAATGTGCAATCTCATTCCAATTCATGGAACTTCATGCTCAGCACTGCATGGTGGGAGCAGAACCCAGGGCCTCACACATCCACACAGGGCCGGCTGATGGGGCTCCTCACTCCAGAGCCCTGTGTACGGTGCACCGAGTGCGCTCTCTCTGGACTCTGGGAGCTAGGGAGGTTGTGCTCTGGCTCAGACTGTACTCTGAGAGTGGCTGGGCTATGCTGGCCCTCTTTCAGCCTGTGATGCCTTCTGTGTTTTAGGTTTCAGATGTCCATTGCTCCCTCACCCCCCCCCCCACACCACTTGCATTCAAGTTCTGATTTTAAAAATAGGAATAGGCAAACAAACCAGGAGGCGGTGAGCCGGCGGGAGGGGTGGGAAGGGAGTTACAGGCATCTCACCGAAGGATTTGGCCACGGCAATGCTCTCCAGGAGGCCCATCAGAGGCACCACCGCCAGTCCGGCCCCCATGTCCTGAGGGGAGAAGGTCGCTGAGCCATTCCCATGCTCCTGCCACCACCTGCTCCAGCTACAGGAGTGTGACTTTATACTGGAGAGTAAGTACCACCTCTTCATGAAAAGGCGCTAAGAGGAGCCTGGCTAGTGCATCCTTTCCCGGCATCCAAAGAAGGAAGGGGTGTGAAGCAGAAAGACAAAGGGTCATCCTGAGGGTGAGTCCTGTTTGGTCTCCTCACTTTCCTGAGACACCCCTTCTTGAGGAACGGACCCAGGGATCACCTCAGCCTCAGCCTCGCTGCTGGCTCTGCATCGGCTCACCTGCACCATCTCAGAGAACGAGACGGTCTTATTGTCCGTGGTCACTGAGAAGGGTGGGATCCGCACTGGAGGGAGCCCCTCGGCGATCTTTCCAGTCAGAACAAAGGGATGGGATCCTGTCACCTCAAAGGCATAAGCGATCAGAGCCGCAAAGGTGACCACCAAGGCGTTGCGAGCTGTGGCAGAAGCGGGAAGAGACTGCTGAGCCCCAGTCTGTTTTGATTCCTAGAAACTTAATCAACTTATTTCATGTCTATGACTGTTTTGACTGCACATGTGTGTAGTTCAATGTAGGTGCCTGGAGCCTGAGGTCAGTGCAGAGCAGACACTGGTAATTAAACATGGAACCCTGCATGAGCATGAGTGTTCTTCACCACTGCGCCATCTCTCCAGCCCCGAGACCGAGTCTTTCTTTTCTTTCTTTCTTTCTTTTTTTTTTTTTTTGGCTTTTCTAGACAGGGTTTCTCTGTGTAGCTCTGGCTGTCTGGGAACTCACTTTGTACACCAGGCTGACCTCGAACTCAGAAATCCGCCTGTCTCTGCCTCCTGAGTGCTGGGATTAAAGGCATGCGCCACCATGCCTGGCATATCTTCATATTTTGATGCAGAATTGGGGTTATATTTTCTTACATTGGTACAGAATTTGGCATATTGAAACAAGTTTAGGGTTTTCATTGGTATAAATCTTTTTATATTGATGCAAAACTTCAGATTCATTTTGTTACTCTTAGATATGCATCGTGCCTAGGCAACTCATTTAAAATAGCTGCTATTTCAAACTGTTTAGGATGATTAACAAGTTGATAGTCAATCAAACTCATAGTCTATTAGACATGAGTTGGGATTATCACAGAAATCTATGCCCTGGGTTGTACAGACAATAGATAGCTGGTGTAGGACCCCCTCGTGAGGAACTCCCTCGGGTCCTCAGGTCATAGGAGTGGGTGTCCCGCAGAAACAGGACAGAGAAGCCTTCTTGTTGTAAACACACGAGGTACTTTAATGGCAGAGCTCTGGGTGGACTCGTATCTCACGCAGGAGACAGAGAAGTCGACACCCAGGCCCAAAAGCTTGGGGTCTTTATAGGGTAAGGGTCTGAGGGTGGGGAGAGTTGGCGCGGTTACATGCGATTGGTTTATTCAAACATAGCCAGTCAGCAGAATAGAGGGCTGGGGAGTCAGAGACCTGGGACTTAACAGAGTGACCATGCATCCGAGTAATTTATGACTCCAGGCACTTTAAGCTTTTGTTTTGTTTTG
>NC_034603.1:86475416-86508455 GCF_900095145.1 Mus pahari | reverse complement strand
TGGCTGGGGCAACTGAGATAATTGCCTGGCTAGCTGTCAGGCGGAGGAACAGAAGACCCTCAGCTGCCCTAAGAGAACAAAGGCTCTTTACTAGCCACATTCCTAATGATCTGGGGAACAGGTTTTGGGGAAGTGTTAAAGTTGGAGCTCCACAGCGCCACCACGCCCAGCTAGGGACTTAGTTTTTTTCTGCTGCTATTTTGAGCTACTGACTCTGCAGAGGCACCCATCCCACAGTGGGGTCAGCACACCTCTAGTCTCTGACCACCAGATGGCAGCAATAGCGTCCCCGCTGCACTGACAACCACGCCTCAAAACTGCCTGCAGCCCTGTGTCTCAAGCTCAGCACAGCTGGGAAGGCCCTATACCCAAAGCCCCGCCCACAGCCCCGCCCACGGCACGCCCGCAGTGGAACTGGCTCCTCTACCAGCAGGTCCCCTCACCTGTTGTGACAGTCCACACCAGTCCACGGCTGAACCTCACGGCAAGGGGCATCTCCGGATGTGGAGGAGGCATGTGTTCCCGCATAAACTTCAGCACAAGCAGCAGCACCATGGAGGCCAGTCCCAGGACGGCGTCGCCCACCCTGCAGAGGGGCGGTGGGGGGTGGGTGCAGGGGGAAGGGGGAGGGGAACCGAGACGGAAGGGGATGGGAGGAGGAGAGGAGAGAGGAGTGGCAGGGGAGGGAGTGGAGGGCAAGGAGGCGGGCAGTCAGTATGGGCTCAGTTTATGGCTGCTCTTTTCCTTTACTGAGCCAGGGTTTATCTATACAGTTCTTGAACTTGTAATCCTCCTGCCTCAGCATCCCGAATGACAGGATGACAGACAAGAGAATAGCTCTCAGTGGTAACTTTTGCTGCAAGTCCCTCTCCCTGCACCACCATTATTCACTACTTCTGAATAATCTCTATTCTATTTCAGAATCTCTGTCTCTATTTTATTTCAGAGCTACTCTGGCCTACGAAGGCCACACCCCTGTGAGGGCTGGGAGGTGAGAGGCTCCTCATCATCATGGTAACTGGACTATTGGCCCAGTTTTCCAGTCACGAGTCTATGGATGCTTAGTCTGTTCCCGAGGTTTGGAGACCTTGGGTTTACATAGTCAGTGACACCCTGCCCACTGCACTACCCTTAATGAGTGTGAATAACCAGTCTCACTCCCCTGCCTCCACCAGGGCAGACAGGAAGCACCCTGCCACTGGCTTCAAACCCTGGGGAGCCCAGCAGATTGCCCTGAGCTTGGTTGGCTCCCCAAATAATTTCTGGCATAATGGAAGGCTGTCCGCACTGCCCAGGTCCTTGCTACAATGTTGCTGACACTGGGGTGTGGCCTGCCCTGGGTGTCTGCTCATCTAACTTGCGGCAGGGTGATGGAAGAGCTCTGCTTCTCAGGGCCCATGTGAGAAAGAACAAGTGTCACCTGGATGGGGATGAAGGTGGGGGTGGCGAGGGCATCTGGAAGGAAGGACATAAGCCAACAGGTACCTGGTCTCTCCGATGTGGAGGAAGGTGTGGTACACCTGGAGGAAGAACTGCCGGGGGATTTTCTGCAATCCCAGCAGGTTCTGTTCAAACAGAAGAACCATCAGATCGTCCACCAAAGGCCAGCTCCTCACACACTCTCCCCTGCCTCTCCCTCTCTCTCCATCAGGAGACCCCTGGAGTCTCATGCTGGACCTCCAGTCCCCAAGTCCATGCTGTCTTTGGCTCCCAAGAGACTACCAGATGATTCCTACAGGCCCCAAAAGCCATAGAGTGGAGTTCTTTTAATACAAACAAAATGCCAGTGTGGGACACCCCAAAGCAGGGAAACCAGCTCTGCTGCTGTGTGGTCAGACACTGGCCCAAAGTCATGGCTGTCACTTGTAGCACTGCCCCCACCAACCAGAAGGAAAAATCACACCAGCCACAACGCCATACGCCCACCACTGGGCAGGCAGGGCTTCCAATCCCTGGTTTTGTTCTTCATCACTCGAGGTCTGGGGGTTGGGGGGGGGGGTGACACGCTGTGCTAGCCTGACACTGATGCAAACACTGTGAGGTGTGGTACTCTAGGCAAGTAAGCAGAGATGCATTCTGGGTCTCAGGGGACTCGTGTCCTGGCCATGTCAGACGGTTGCAGGTCACGATCTAATCATGTTTTTTTTGTTGTTGTTGTTGTTGTTTTAAAGATTTATTTATTTATTCATTCATTTATTTATTTTATATGAGTACACTGTAGCTGTCTTCAGACACACCAGAAGAGGGCATTGGATCCACCATGTGGTTGCTGGGAATTGAACACAGGACCTCTGGAAGAGCAGTCAGTGCTCTTAACCACTGAGCCATCTCTCCAGCCGCTAATCACATTTTTAAAAAAAACCCGGTGGGCAGCTAGGATTACAAAACTGGGTATAGAGAAGGATCCACCTGTTGGCATTACGATCCCACAAGAGACCATTCAATTCCCACGAGGGAAGGGAGAAAATAAAAACATACTCTACTTTTGTACTAAAAATGAATTAGGTTGTTTCCCAAGTAAAGACAGGGACTCCCAGAAAAGACACTGGCACACCCTGACGTGTGTATGTGACTCCTCCTCACACACCCCCACATCTTGCTATGCTGTTTGTTTTAAAGTGGAGCTTGTCATCTAAATGTCTGGTGTCCCTTGGGAGTTAGACATGTGAAAATGTGACCTGGTGCCTCAAAATCAGGGTTGAAGAAAGAAAAGAAGAAAGAAAAGAAAAAAGGAAGAAAGAAAACGCTGAGCCGGTCAGTGGTGCTGCACGCCTTTAATCCCAGCTCTTGGGAGGCAGAGGCAGGCAGATTTCTGAGTTTGAGGCCAGCCTGGTCTACAGAGTGAGTTCCAGGACAGCTAGGGCTACACAGAGAAACCCGGTCTCGAAAAACCAAACAAAAACAAAAACAAAAACAAAAACAAACAAACAAACAAAACGCTGGCCAGCGCACACACATACCTATACTCCTATCCTAGATTCCCAGGCCTCACAGAGAGGCAGAGCAGCCCTGGCCTTGTGGCAATACAAGGTGGTGACACAGAGTCACGAGCCAGGGGTGCGTCCCCGAGTGGGCTGTGAGGGGCCCAGGCCGCCAAGTGTAGGATAGGGTTCGGTTCCACTCTGCACATTCGTGCTGGCTGCACGGACACTTTACACCACAGTCCAATCCTAGGGCTGGCAAATTCTACCCTCAAGTAACTCAAGACCACGAGTTTTAGCACTTTTTAAAGATATCTTACAGACTGCTTTAAACAAAGCAAAACAAAACAAAACAAAACTGGTGTACTTAATAAATAGTAAAGAGCAGGAGAGACCACAGCAGCAAAGCCACGCATGGAGGTCAGATCCAGGGCATGACTTACTGCTGGAGCCTGGCAGTTGGCTGGCAACCACGAGTCTCCCAAGGAATTGGTCGTAAAGATAGGACAGAAACGCACCAGGCACCCGGGCGCAGACACAATAAAGTCAGGGTAGGCGGCATGACCATCAGTCTATACCTCCGTTAGTGTGATGGTTTGTATATGCTAGGCCCAGGGAGTGGCACTATTAGAAGGTGTGACCCTGTTGGTGTAGCTGTGACACTGTGGGTGTGGGCTTTAAGACCCTCATCCTAGGGGCTTGAGAGATGGCTCAGCAGTAGAGCAGTGATTGCTCTTCAAAAGGTCCTGAGTTCAATTCCTAGCCACCACATGGTGGCTCACAACCACCCATAATAGTGTGTGTGAAGACAGCAACAGTGTATTTATTTATAATAATAAATAAATCTTTGGGCTGGAGTGAGCAGGGCTGACTGGAGCCAGCAGAGGTCCTAAATTCAGTTCCCACCAAACACATGAAGGCCCACAACTATCAGTACAGCTACAGTGTACTTACTCATAGACATAAAATAGTCTTAAAAAAAAAAAAAAGACCCTCATCCTAGCTGCCTGGAAGCCAGACTTCCACTAGCAGCCTTCAGATGAAGACGTAGAACTCTCAGCTCTGCCTGCAACATGCTTGCCTGCCTGGACACTGCCCTGCTCCCACCTTGATAATGGACTGAACTTCTGAACCTGTAAGCCAGCCCCAGTTAAATGTTGTCCTTGGCCGTGTCTGTTCACAGCAGTAAAACCCTAACTAAGACACTTAGGAATGTGCCTCTTGGTCCACAGTGAACAGATGGCTGCAGGCCCCATCCAGCATGACTGGTCTTGGTCTAACTCCCAGGCGTGACAGCAGCAGCCACAGAGGCAGAGTCCAGGGGACACTGTGCCTACCTTGATCTGTCCAAAGCCAATTGTGATGCTGGCAGCGGAGGTGAAGCCTTTAATGACAGGGCAGGAGATGAAATCCAGCAGGAACCCTGTGGGCATGAGAAGGGGTGAGACAGCTAATCCACGTTAATCCACTCAGTCTCAGGAGAAGTGTGTGGGCCAGGGGCTGGGCGTAGACTGCAGCCAAGGACTGACGCTGACGGTGCATGGGACATTTTCTTCTAAAGATTTACTTTTTTCAAAAATGTATGTTGTGTGTGTGTGTGTGTGTGTGTGTGTGTGCGCCTGTCTGAGTTTGTGTGCAGGTGTGAACAGAGGCCAGGAGAGGATGCCAGATCCCGTGAAACTCGAGCCTCCACTGGTCCTGAGTTGCCCGTGCGGCTACAGCCAACCCAGGTCCTCTGCTGAAGCAGAGTGGTGCACACTCTTAACTGTGAGCTGTCTGTGGTGGGCTGAGTATGCCTTGCCCAGGGGGTGGCACTATTTGGAGATGTGGCCTTGTTGGAGTAGGTGTGTCACTGTGGGTGTGAGCATTAAAACCCTCATCCTAGCTGCCTGGAAGCCTGTCTGCCTTCCGAACAAGAAGTGAGATTCTCGGCTCCTCCAGCCCCACATCTGCCTGGATGCTGCCCTGCTCCTGCCTTGATGATAATGGACTGAACTTCTGAATCTGTAAGCCAGCCCCAATTAAATGTCCTTTATAAGACTTGCCTTAGTCATGGTGTCTCTCTCTCTCTCTCTCTCTCTCTCTCTCTCTCTCTCTCTGGAACTTGGCTGTCCTGGAACTCACTCTGTAGACCAGGCTAGCCTCGAACTCAGAAATCCGCCTGCCTCTGCCTCCCGAGTGCTGAGATTAAAGGCGTGCGCCACCACTGCCCAGCGGTCATGGTGTCTCTTCACAGCCTAACCAAGACACCATCTTTCCAATTCCACATTCTCGGCATTGTTGGGCGGTAGGGAAGGTCTAGGCTTTGGGGGCTCCAACACTTCTGTCCCCTGCTCACAATACAGTAAAGATGGAGGCTGCCCGGCCCCTGTATACAGAGATGCCCAGAAAAGCAACCCGGGAGGACCTGGCACCCCAGGAGAAGCAGCCTGAAACCACTCCTCACAGCGGAAGGCAGAGTCTTACCCAAATGCAGGAGCCCCATGGCCAGCTGGAGACACCCAGACAGGAAGGCAAGCAGCACGGCATAGGCAGGCTGGCGGAAGGTGTAGAAGGACACCAGAAGAGACATGATAGCGGTGGGGCCCAGAGTCACGTCCCGGGAGGTGCCCAGGAAGAAATACACGAAGCATCCCATGAAGGCGGAGTAGAGGCCGTACTGTTGGGAAAAGACCACAGGGAACACCGGGAGGCCCAGGCTGGTCACTGTGTAGTCTTGCCTCCGTGGTCCACCCTGCACGTGGGCACCCCAGCACACACCAGAGGATGCACCCCTCTCCTTCCATTAACTACCAAAGGAGGGGTTGGGGGGGCCTGTCTGACGGAAGCTCAGAGTCTGTGTGTTTATATTTCTGAGTCTGAGGAAGTGTTTATTATTTTACATTATATTTGCCTGGGTACTCTGCCTGCAATTACATATGTGTACCGCGTGAGTGAGGGTGACCTCAGAGGCCCACGTTAGATCCTCTGTAGCTGGGGTTAGAACTGTTTGTTACGAGCTGCCCCATCTGAGTGCCAGGAACTGAACCCAGGTCCTCTGCAAGAGCAGCAAATGTTCTTAACTGCAGGGCCCTAAGCAATCTTATAAGACCAGCTGTCAGCCGGGCATGGTGGCGCATGCCTTTAATCCCAGCACTTGGGAGGCAGAGGCAGGTGGATTTCTGAGTTCGAGGCCAGCCTGGTCTACAGAGTCAGTTCCAGGACAGCCAGGACTATACAGAGAAACCCCGTCTTGAAAACAAAAACAAAAACAAAACAAAAAGAAAAGACCTGTTGTCTTGTGATTGAGTCTTGCTATGTAACCCTGTGATAGGCTGGTCTTGAACTCTCAACACTCCTGCTCAACACTCCTGCCTCAGCTTCCCAAGTGCTGGAATCTCGAGGCACAAGCCACCAGTACCTGGTCACCATGAAGCATGATTTGGTCCCCAGATGGGAAATCTAGGACCAGCTTGGCACCAAAAATAAGTCGCGTGATAAGAGATTAGACACCAAGGAGCCATCTGGGTCGGACACATGGAAGTGCTGGATTCCATGGTCAGTGTTTCAAACTGTGGACCGACACTGAGGACTAGGAAAGGATCTGGCTGTGGAGAGGGGACAGCTAGCGGGGCCAGTCACTTCACCTGGGGTGGGAGTCCAGCCACTTCTGCATAGGCCAGGGCCTGGGGGATGACGGTGAGTCCCACAGAGAGTCCAGCGATGAAGTCCAGCCTCAGCCACTGCAGAGAGTATTCAGGCAGCCAGGCCAGGAATGGTAGCCTCCTCCTCAGGGCCACACCAGAGCAGCAGCATGTGTCTGGTGCCATGTGCCTGACCCAGACCTTTCACAGAGCTGGGCATGGGTGACATGGACCAGTGATCAGGGGCTGAGGTGAGAGAGGGTGACATTATCTTCCCATAGCCTGCCCTTTGTGGAAGGGAGGCTGAGCCAGGTGGCTAAGTTTACCAAACCACAAGGATATGGAAAAGGAAGCCTGCAATGTGCACATGGGCCTTGACCAAAGGATTCAGGGAGGCCTCTCTTTCCCATCTCTGGGCCACAGCCGCTGACCCCACTGTCCCCAAGCTTTGGTCTCTCCATTATCAACCCCTACCAACAAAACCTCGCAAACTAGCTCTTCAAGGGGTGCCTAAAGAGGACATTTTCACCCCTGAAGAACCCACTCCTTTCTTTTAACCCCCTCCCCAAGGAACCTGACTATCCCAGCCCAGAAAGAAGCAGGTCCTGCAGGCTCAGGCTTCCTCTGGCCGGCAGAGTGTGTGGGTAGGCAGCCAGGAGGCCCTGAGGAGCCAAGAATTACAAGTGTACACCTCACCACCGCAGAGGGCCACCAAGGTGTTAGGACTCCACCCATCACTGAGGGCTGCAGTTGGGGGGAAGAGGGTGGGAGTGTCTCATATCCCTGAAGTCAAGATTTACCCAGCACCCACTTGTGGCATTCATAGCCCAAGGGGGGGGGGCTGAAGATTCTAGTTTGTTTTCCAAAGACTAACTGAAGCTCCCAAATTAATTCTAGGTAGGTAGCATCCGCTAAGATCCTGGCGAACAGACACACACACACACACACACACACACACACACACACACACGTCCCAGCCCATAGCTGACTCATTACTGGTCCACGAGCCCCAGCCTTTGAAGTGACACTCTGGACAAAATCCACTCCTCCCCACCCCCACGCCGCCGCTAGCGCGGGATCCTGGGATCGGGGGTTGGGGGGCATTGGGGGGGGCAACGGAGGCTGAGGTCCCAGTGGGGAACACAAACAAGTCTGAGAACCTGGAGTAAGGTGGCCCGGACTCCAATGGGTCGCGGTAGGGAGGGTCCCCCGGAGTAGGGCTCATCCGGGGACTCAGCGCTGGCCCCACGCCCACAGCTCCTGGTGACCCCAGCCCACGCCGCCACGCACTCCCTCTGTTCATTACACGGACCCAGACTCACCCACCGGACGCTGAGGCTCGGGGTCTTCCGAAGTGGCGGTAGCTGAGTCCACAGGAATCTCAGAAACAGAGTGGGCAGGACTGGGCGGGGCCTACCGTGCACGTGACCGTGGGGAGGGGACGAGCCGGAACCGCTTACCCGGACCGGCGCCGCCATGCACCGCCCGGGACTGGCCTGCTGCACAGTGCTGTTGGTCCTGGGACTCTGCGGCGCGCACTCGCGCAACGTACTGCTGATAGTTGGTGAGTGCCGCCGTCCCTGGCACGGCCACCTGCTGCTGCCCCCAGAAGCGGCCACTCGGCTCTCCCCCGCCACTGGCCCGTGCTGACCCCGGCGCGCCCCAGTTTCTTGTGGAGCCTCCTGTTGCAGGTCTCTTCCTGGTGACTCTAAATGCATCAGGCTTTCCAGCTCCTGCCCTCCCCAGTCTGGCTCAGCACTCCCACATCTGTAGTCAAAGCTGCCAGGGAGACCCAGTTGGGCCCCGGCTACTCATGCTCGGTGGCTTGCAGCGCAAAGGGGTTCACAGATCTCTGAGAAGGTTTCAGAAAAGAGAATAGCCCGAGTCCCCGAGTTTTTGCAGGATGTCCTGGTCAGTTCTTTTACCTCCTGTCCCAAAAGTACTGCATTGCCCACGCAAACTCCCTCAGCCCCTCTTAGAAACCACCAAGTTCCTCCTGCATTCATGAGACTTCCTGTTTGAGTGATCTGTGCCTGGCTTGTGACAGCCCAGGCCTTCTGAGGTCTGGCCCTGGGCCAGGCCCACTCTTCTGATAAACTTTGTGGTGTCTGGGCAGACCAGTTGGTTAATTGTAACATAAACAGTGCTGTCTTAGCAGCACTACCTCCAGTCTCCCCGAGGATAGTCGGGAAGATCTATCCCAGGGTGCACATCACGGGATAGGATTGGTGCTGGATCCCCTGGAGCCAGTCTGTGTGGCTCTGGAATTTCAGTCCTGCCTCAGCTTGGACAGCGATCACAACAAAACCTGACAGGCTCGGGGCTAGAGAGGTGGCTCAGTGGTTAGAACTGGCCACTCTTCCAGAAGACACAGGTTCAATATCCAGAACCCACATGGTGGCTCACAGCGATCTATAACTGTTGTATATATACATTCAGGGGAAATACCGACAAAGCAGAAGATAAAGATTCGCACGCACGCACGCACGCACGCATGCCACACTACCCGCCAGGTTTTTAACAAACAAATGTCTAACAATTTCATCCTATGGAGAGACTGCATTCAGAGAGCCAGCTCCTCTGTTTCTGAGGAGACCTTCCTGGCCTGTTGATGGCACCTGTCTCATCTCCTAACATGAAAGAGAAATGCCACAGTTCTGTCCGATTGGACCCCCTCCCCCTCACTTAATTGTTGATTTAAATAATGACAGCAGGAATTTTAGGACTGAATTCAGTCTGGATCAGGGTCAGAGGCAAGAGCTGAGACCTCTGTGTGCAAGCAGCATGGCTTCCTGGCATGCAACAAAAGGCACATGTGCCTGTCTTCCTCCCTGTCCTTCTGTCTGTCTTCCTCCCTGTCCTGCCGTCTGTTCTCCCATCTGATTTCCTGCCTGTCTTCCCACCTGTCTTCCTCCCTGTCCTCCCGCCTGTCTTCCTCCCTGTCCTTCTGTCTGTCTTCCTCCCTGTCCTCCTGTCTGTCCTCCCGTCTGTCCTCCCGTCTATCCTCCTGTCTGTCCTCCTGCCTGTCTTCCTCCCTGTCCTCCAGCCTATCTTCCTCCCTGTCCTCCTGTCTGTACTCCCGTCTGTCCTCCCGTCTATCCTCCTGTCTGTCCTCCTGCCAGTCCTCCTGCCTGCTCAGCTGTCATTGGTTCTTGCCCGAGTGGTCCAGCGGGGTGGAGGATGGTGGCTGGACTGGAGGCTGGGCATCCACCTTTGTTCAGGGACTGCATTGCCTCTGAGGCAGGTGAATGACATGTTGCTCCTGGGTTCCCACTGGGTAGCTCTGGGGAACTCCTGCAGGGCTGTGGGTGCTGCATGTCATCTCTCACACTTCTGGTGCCTCCTGAGGGGTCGAGGGTCAGAAGTAGACAATGTGCATGGCAGTCTCTGAATGAGGCAGAGGTGTGTTGTACACACACACACACACACACACACACAAGCACGCACACACCACTCAGCTGTGTCCTGGGCGTGTCTCTCCTGGCTGACTGTCACTTGTGAGATAGAGTGTGCAGAGCCCAGGGAGGCCCAGTAGCCTGCAGGGATTACATTCAGCCACCACCTACTAACACGCCTGCATGGACGCCAGTCTGTTGGGGTGTGAGTGCCTCAGGGTAGCCTACCTGTTAACATTCCCACCTGAGTTTCCTGTGTTGGGTCCCCTGAAAACATTGGTGTCTTCTCTCCCTGCTAACATATCACCCAGGGATCTTGCCTACCTGTGTGTTTCCTGCTTGCTCACAAACTCCTATATTGGCATCACACCCCTCAGGTGTCCCTTCTTCTGGGAATGTCTTTTTTTTTTTTTTTTTTTTTTTTTTGGTTTTTCGAGACAGGGTTTCTCTGTGCAGCCCTGGCTGTCCTGAGTGCTGGGATTAAAGGTGTGCGCCACCACGCCCAGCTTCTGGGAATGTCTTATCCAACTCCTGAGTATCACAGGGATACCCTGGGTCCCCCCACACTGTCCCTCCTGACCCCAGCCAACACGCCCTCTGCTCTGTCTTCCTCAGCTGATGACGGAGGCTTTGAGAGCGGTGTATACAACAACACCGCCATTGCCACCCCTCACCTGGACGCCCTGGCCCGCCACAGCCTTATCTTCCGTAATGCCTTCGCGTCTGTCAGCAGCTGTTCCCCGAGCCGTGCCAGCCTCCTCACCGGCCTGCCCCAGGTGAGGTGGCTAGTGGGATGGAGGTGGGGATGGGGGGGGTGGCGGGGAGTGGATAGGTGATGACTCTAGGGCCCAGGCCTCTGCCTCGGGGAGACCCCGCTCTCCCCTGGGAGGTGCTGCCTGGTTTCTCTTGCGTCCTTAGGGGCGGGTACTGCACAGAGGTCTCGGGTACAGCCAGGGCTCTGTCTCCACACCCCTCAGTTCAGCTGGCTCTGCTGCGCTGCCTGAGGCCATGAGTGAATATGTACCTCTTAGTGCCTTAGTGTCCTCATCTGAGATGTGAGCACAGTAAGGTGTCACTAGAAGGTCATTGTGGGCGTAGGTCAAGCACGGCTCTGGGCTTTGCGGATTTGCAGGGGAAGTGCTCAGCACGGAGCCTGCCCACCTCCTGCCCCGGGGGGGGGGGGTGTCAGGCATTTCCTTTTTCCATTGTTAGGGTAAAGTACATAAAACATAAAACTTGCCATCTTAACAGCTTTCCAGTGCAGTCCGTGGTGTGAGATTCGCTCACATGACTGCAGCCACTCCTCCATCCGCCTCTAGGACTTGCTTTCACTGACCCCACCCACCCCAATTCCTGCCAGACCCCTTCTCTGTTGTTTCTGAATCTGACAACGCTAGGGCTCTCTTGAAGGTGGACTCACCCGCTGTTCAGCTTTTGTGACAGGCTGTGACACTGAGCTTAGCATCTCTGTGGCCCATATCAGAATTTACTAGATCCTTTGCAAGATCTGTATTATCTTTAATCTCAGCAATTGGGAGACAGAGCCACGTAGATCTCTGTGTTTACAGCCAGCCAGGATTACAGAGTTCCAGGACAGCCAGGGCTACCACATACAGAGACCCTGCATCAATGTTTCATGTTTTAAAGTTTTAAAGGACATTTTAAAATTTAAACTGTGTGAGCGGGTGAGGTGGAACACACCATACACATCACAGTGAGTCTCTGGAGGTCAGAGACAGCTTGTGGGAACCGGTCCTCTCCTCACACCACGTGGGTGTCAGGGATGGACTCAGGTCGCCCTTGGGCTGAGTGTTTTTCCACGTGAGCCGTCTCGCACAGCCCCCAACCCTTTTACAGAGACAGGGCCTAGACCAGGCTTGCCTCCAGTTCACTGTGCAGCGGGGGCACATCCTCCCTGGTTCCTTTCCTCCTCTGGCTGGTGTCCCCTGTCACAAGAGGGAGACCAGGGTGGAGTTCCCCTGGGCCAGCATCCACAGGGGTCCTGGGATGAGCTGTGGGGTGTCTGAGCCCAGCCTCACAGATGGGCACCTTCATCTACAGCATCAGAATGGCATGTATGGGCTGCACCAGGATGTGCATCACTTCAACTCTTTCGACAAGGTACGGAGCCTACCGCTGCTGCTCAGCCAGGCGGGAGTGCGCACAGGTGAGATGTGGGCAGGGTGGCGCAGGCATGTGGTCCCTCTCTGACCCCTCCCAGCCAAAGCTGGAGGTCTGAGTCACTCTCAACCTATGTAACCTGTTGCTCAGCCAGGCCAGCATGCACACAGGAGAGGTGGGCCTGAGGACAGGATGCAGGTGCAAGGCCACTTTGTGATCCTTCCTAGCCTCTTAGAGAGGGAAGTCCAGGGCTCGGAGTCACCCTCAGCTCATGAGGTCTTCCCTGAGTACTCACCCAAGAGTCAGGCCAAAGCCTCCAAACTACCCATGCCCAGCAGCCACACTTGGACTCTGGACAGACAGACAGACAGACAGACAGACCTCTTGTCCGCCCACCCTCAGGCATCATTGGGAAGAAGCACGTGGGTCCGGAGACCGTGTATCCCTTTGACTTTGCGTTCACAGAGGAGAACAGCTCTGTGATGCAGGTGGGGCGGAACATCACTAGAATTAAACAACTGGTCCGGAAATTTCTGCAGACTCAGGATGACAGGTAAGGAGGACTCTGTCCTGTTAGCCCTCTGGGGTAGCCAGACCTCTCAATAGTAGACTTAGACTGTCATCCCAGGGTCCACCGTTGACTGTGGCAGGGGCAGAGGAAAACATTCTGCATACCCAGAAGAAGAGAGGGAAGGGGGAACTGAGGCAGTGAGGGAGACAGGGTGCCGGTGGGCATGAGCCTTGCCAAAGTGTGTCTGTCTAAGAATTGGGTCTCTCGTGGTCGAGACAGTGGCCTGGTCTTGACTGATCCCCTCCCCTACATGCAGGCCCTTCTTTCTCTACGTGGCTTTTCATGACCCTCACCGCTGTGGGCACTCCCAGCCTCAGTATGGAGCCTTCTGTGAGAAGTTCGGCAACGGGGAGAGTGGAATGGGGTACATTCCAGACTGGACACCCCAGATCTACGACCCTCAGGATGTGATGGTAGGAGGGACCCTTGCAGTGTTCCCAAGGCATGCAACCCAACTTCCTCTAAACCCCGGGCCCTGCCCTCCTGACAGCTTGCAGCCCCTGCCTCCAGGATGTAGTATAGTGTGTATGAGACTTGACTTAGGGGGCTTCAGGTTCGTGGGGGGCGCTGCAGAGAGAGCCCTGGACCCTGGAGATGAAGCGCTGAATGTGCACAGAGTAAAGCTGTTTTGGCTGGTTCATTCATGGGCGTGCGCACGCACTGTACTGCCTTCTACCCAACTAGGAGTCACCCATACATCCCTGTCCCCCCTTTCGTCCCCCCCTCCATCCTGGCTCTGAGATGCTTTGCTCTGATTTCATCCTCAGGTGCCCTACTTTGTCCCGGACACACCAGCAGCCCGCGCTGACCTAGCCGCTCAGTACACCACCATCGGGCGGATGGACCAAGGTGAGTTCCAGTGACTGTGGCTGTCTCTCTCATCATAGGCCAGGGACCTTTAGCCAAGCTGGGCTTCACACAAGTGGAGTCCTGGAAGCAATATAGTGTCTGCCAGGGTTAGTGTTGAAGAGGTTAGACTTAGTGTCTGGGGCTGGGGCCTCAGTTTCCCTTCATGTTGCTGCTTAGCTATGTCTAGACACTTGTGTGTAGCTCTGTTTTTTGTTTTTTGGTCTTTTTTTAATTTTTAAATTTATTTTATTATTATTATTTTTTATTTTATATGGGTATACTGTAGCTGTCTTTAGACACACTAGAAGAGGGCATCGGATCCCATTACAGATGCTTGTGAGCTACCATGTGGTTGCTTGGAATTGAACTCAGGACCTCTGGAAGAGCAGTCAATGCTCCTGTTGGGCCATCTCTCCAGCCTTTTTTTTTTTTTTTTTGGATTTTCAAGACAGGGTTTCTCTGTGTAGCCCTGGCTGTCCTGGAACTCACTCTGTAGACCTGGCTGGCCTCAAACTCACAGAGATCTACCTGCCTCTGTCTCCCAAATGTTGTTTCTTCTTCTTCTCCTCCTCCTCCTCCTCCTCCTCCTCCTTCTTCTTCTTCATATTTAATTTATTTGTGTGGATGTGTTGCCTACGTGTATGTAAGTGCATCACATGCACATAGTGCCCACAGAGGTCCAAAAGGACAATAGATCACCTGGAATGACATTATAGATGGTTGTGAGCCACCACGTGGGCGCTGGGACTCAAACTTGAGTCTTCTGGAAGGGCGGCCAGTGCTCTTCAGTGCTAGGCCATCTCTTCAGCACTGGGCCATCTCTTCAGCTCCAGCTTTTATTTTCATTAGTTAAATTTTTCTTTGTTTTTCATGTGTGTGTGTGTGTGTGTGCATGTTTTCACATGTGTATGGGTGTATAAATGTGTGTGCATACTTTCACATGTGTATGGGTTTGCAGATGTGTGTGTGCATGTGGGGGCCAGAGGTTGATGTTGGAAATCATCCTGTCTCCTTCTTTACTGGGACTGAGTCTGTCATTCAAACCCAGAGCTTGCTGATGATGCTGCTGTCTTGGGAGCCAGCTTCCCCTGGGGATCCCATTTTTCCCTTCCATGGCTGGAATTCCAGACAAGCTCTCTCACCCTGGCAATTGTGTGGGTTTCTGGGATCCAGACTGCGATCCTGATTCCTGCATGTCAAGCACTTTAGCTGCTGATCTGTCTGCCTGGTGCCGTCTCTTCTAAATTAAAACTTATTTTGACTTTTTGAGACAGGGTCTTGTTATAGACCAGGTTAGCCTGGAAATCACTTGATAGCCCAGGCTATCCCTGAATGCCAGAAGGTCCCTAACAGCAGTGTCCTCTCTCAGGCTATATCTGTCTCTTTGCTCCATGGGATAGACACTAGATTCTAAAACAGAAGCCAGCGTGGGGCAGTACCAGCTGCCTCGTATGGCAGCAGCTCTAAGGGATGAGAGGTCCCTTGAAGCCGTGTGACCTGCTCAAGTACAGGAGGTTTGTGGTTTGGGCTAGAGGCTGGCCTTGCAGGAAAGACTGAAGGGGTGTTTGAGGGCCAGGGCGTAATAGAGCCCAGGGGTAAGTGGACACATGTGCCTCTGAGCCTTCTCCCTCCTCCCCATCCTCAGGGGTAGGTCTGGTGCTCCAGGAGCTTCGAGGTGCCGGTGTGCTGAACGACACCCTCATCATCTTCACATCCGACAATGGCATCCCCTTCCCCAGTGGCAGGACCAATCTGTACTGGCCTGGCACAGCCGAGCCTTTGTTGGTGTCATCCCCAGAGCACCCACAACGCTGGGGCCAGGTCAGCGACGCCTACGTGAGCCTTCTAGGTCAGTCTGTCTGTCTGTCTGTCTCACGGGAGGGGAGAAGTGAAGTCCAATGGGACAGCCATGGGTTAGGTTCAGGACTGGTCCTTCACCTGGGTAGGGACAAGACGGCCTCCCCTATTACATGGTGAGAATCAGAGTCACCTGGAGGTGTGTTCTTGTCACGTCACAACCCCCAGAGCGTCTGGTGGGGTCCCAGGCGGTACTGATGGGCTGTGGGTGGCCTACTTGAGAACCATTTCCCCTTTTCTCAGGATCCGGAGCCTCTCATGACTCAGCTCTGAGAGCCTGGTTATCTGGCCCCATACCAGAGATGAGCAAGCATACATGCAGGTGTGAGGAACAGAGGGGCCGAGGAACAGAGGGGCTGAGTCTGTGCCCAGCCCACCTGCTTGGAAAGAGCCCCTGTGTCCTCAGTGGTAGCAAGATAGGTTCCCTCCAGCTCAGGACTTGCTTCTCCATGTGGCCCTAACCCATGAGTGAGGGAACTGAGTGGATGAGCCCTCCCTACCCAGGGTTCCTCTGGTCCATAGGACTTAAAAGATTCTTGGATATCAGCAAGCCAGGGCCTCTGGTTATACTGTTATCAGCTTCACAGGCCAGAGGTGATCCGATCCTACGAGAGCCCTTGGGATTTCCAGAGAAACTCAGATTCAGCCCTTACGAAGGGCTCCCTGCCCTCCAGGAACCACTGCTAAGACGCTGTTCCTTTCCAGATCTTACCCCTACCATCCTGGACTGGTTCTCCATTCCATACCCCAGCTATGCCATCTTTGGCTCAAAGATGATCCAGCTCACAGGCCGATCCCTCCTGCCGGTGCTGGAGGCAGAGCCCCTTTGGACCACTGTCTTCAGCAGCCAGAGCCACCACGAGGTCACCATGTCCTACCCCATGCGCTCCGTGTACCACCAGAACTTCCGCCTCATTCACAACCTCAGCTTCAAGATGCCATTTCCCATCGACCAAGATTTCTACGTCTCGCCGACCTTCCAGGACCTCCTGAACCGCACCACCGCAGGCCAGCCCACCGGCTGGTACAAGGACCTCCACCGTTACTACTACCGGGAACGCTGGGAGCTCTATGACGTCAGCCGGGACCCTCGAGAGACACGGAACCTGGCCGCTGACCCAGACTTGGCTCAAGTGCTGGAGGTGCTGAAAGCTCAGCTTGTCAAGTGGCAGTGGGAGACGCATGATCCCTGGGTGTGCGCCCCCGATGGGGTCCTGGAGGAAAAGCTTACACCTCAGTGCCGACCGCTTCACAATGAGCTCTGACCATCCCCGGGGCACCTGCCAGCCCATCTAGACATGGAGGGAGGGAGCAATGGAGGCAGTGCCAGCAGCTGCACCCCCTACACACCCATCTGAGGAGGCCCCTCTACCATATGGGATGCCATTCCTGCTTCCTGTAGAGGACACTCAAGCATGCACTCCCTAGTTGCTGTCATACCAAGGACACCATTGTCATCATGTTTGCCTGTGCTGGCTCAGGAGTTCTAGGGGGAACCTGGGCATGGCAGAACCCCAAGTTTTGATAGGTGAGTTTTGAGATCTGCCGATGGAGGAGCAGGGTCTGGGGCTCGAAGCTCTCTGGTTTCGGGAACCTGTGGATGTTTTCAAGCCCTTCACCCTAAGAGAAGCTCAGGTTTCTGGGTGCCACATGGGCAGTGGGCAGACCGCACTGACTACTTCAACCAACCTTGGGCTGGAGAGAGCATTCAGTAGGTCTTGACATGGTACCCCCATGAGGTACTCGCTTAGCCAGGGTTCATGCTGTTCTCAGAGGGGTGAGTTTGATCCTGTGGTCTATCTGGGCTCTGCTGTCCTTTCTGAGGGTGACTGAGGAGGACAGGGTGGGACAGTGCTCTCTCTCTGAGTGACACCAAGCAAACCACCTGATTCCAGCTTTTCCCTTCCTTCACTTGCCAAGGGACAGAAGCACAGCCTAGAAATCTAGAGAGGGGCTGTCCCTCCTGCCCCTCTGTCAACTCCACCTCGGGAGGGAGTGAGAGTCATGGGCACCAGTGTCGGAAAAACCTTTTTTACAACAGTATAATCATTCACAGAACTTCATAGTAGCACACTGGATCTTAGGCACCAAGATACAAACACCGTGTCAAAATGACTCAGTTTATGGCTAGGTGGGGGCTTTACCCAAGTGTGGCGCAATGCACCCTGGGAAGGACCGGGGGTCATGTCAGTTTCCAGAGAGAGTTCTTTGCTCACGAAGGGTCAGTTGGCTCTGGGATACGCACCAAAGCAACCTGGGGTTTGGGGTTGGGCACAGAGGCCGTGAGTCAAAGTGCCACTCAAGTCTGTGTGCTACAGCACCTTCATTTGCAGATGTCTGCGGCAGCACCTGGCTGTTAGCAGCCGAGTCAGTCAGCCATGCCTACGGTGCTCCAGAGTCAGGCCCCCGCCCTGGGCAGGGAGGACTGCTCCAGCGAGCTTGCAAGGTTCCTTTGACATCAGAAACGTAAAAGGAAGGGCCAGAACCCACAAAGCTATTCCTGTTGTCACAGAAAGCTGGGGCACTGGCTCTGGCAAGTCTCAGGGAGCACCCCCACATGGCAGAATATTCTCCAGTCCTCCATCAATCCAGGCCATGCTGTGTGAAGGTGGCTTTGTCCTTTGCACCTTGATTTCTGTGAGCACCTGAGGTCAGACCCCGACCAGAGAAGGAAGTGGGATTGTTTGCCAACAGCATTAACAGACACACGGAGGTCCCCACAGTCCCCAGCCAGGTCTGGGCTTCAGCAGGGGCTCTCTGTCCACACCACCTTCTTCTGCTCATCTGCAATGGCCAGGCGCACACAGCTGAGCAGGCTGTCCAGGTCACTCCAGCTGTCGGGGGTCAGGCTGCTGTACAGACACGGCACTCTGTCCAGCTCCCCCTCCTCCTGCCGGGCCACCTCCAGGAACTGCTCCTCCGAGCTGCCAAGCCGATGCAGGCCCTTCCTGCAAAGCAGAGATAGATGTTCAGCTCAAAGACAGCAAGGTAGTCAGGAGAGCACACAGTGGGCTTTAAGACAGCGCACTGTAGGCATCCAGGCCAGAGTCTATAAAAGACTCAGCATGCACCCTTGGGTGTGAGCATGGGAGTCCTATCCAGGGAAGCTCGTGAAGAAGGAAGGACTTGGCTGCAAGCAGCATTCACTGATGGAGTGTGCCAAACAAATTGTACTTCCCAGAGGATACAGGCAGTGGCATGCTTGTCCCAGCCAGACACCGAGGGATGGGGTGGGACCCGGCTTCACAAGCCCCAGGCACTTTGTGCAGCTTTGGTATAAAAAGGACAAGGGACAGGTTCACTCTGGGGGTGGGGGTGGGGTGAGAGCAAGCTAGACCTCTGGCTTGAGGTTGCAAGGACACAACTGGGGCCGGAACTTAGAGAGTTCTAGTATGCTCCCGAAGCACATGACAAGCTTGTCCAGAGCACAGGCACCTGTTTAGACCCTGCTACCCACTCCCTGCTCAGCCCTCCCTCACCAGGCAACTACCTGAGTTTCTTTGCCGTCTTCTCATTGACAGAGACATGGATGATGATGGGGAACATGTCCATCCTGTGTAGGACTCGGACGCTGTCCAGCCGGACATCCAACAGGGCGTGGGTGCTCTTTGGGAGGGCATAGAGAAGCAGGTTAAGCCCTGGGCCTCGGGTCTGGGAGGGACTGAGAGGAAGCTGTGCAGCAGAGCACAGGGCTGTGTGGAAGACACCTGAACAGAGGCAGCGTGGCATCTGCCAGGGTGCCTGCCGTATATCTTCAAGGGTGAAACCCATTTGATTGGTCCCTGGGAAAATCTGGATTTGCAAGCCTTTGGCATTGAGGTAGATTTTGCATGGAGTACAAACCTTAAGAATCAGACAATGCCAGCTGTTGTCCTCCGTGTACGTGTATGCCCGTGTGCATGCACATGCGCCTGTGCGTGCGTGTGTGTGTGCGTGTGTGTGTGTGTGTGTGTGTGTGTGTGTGTGTGTGTTTTCCTTCCTACTCCTTATGGAAGTGTGAAACTTGATGGTTTACTGAGAGCTGTAAAATCTGAGAGTCTTAATGTCTTCATTTATTTCATTTATTAACGAACATCAATCAAATATCCCAAGTTAAGGGAACTGAGGCCAGCATCATCGCGTGGATCCCAAACGGTGGGAACAGGCTTGGGTCTTTCTGTATCCCTCCTGCAGACCACGAAGCTGGGCATCTAGAGCCCTACAAGTGACTCCCCAAGCCTGGGCAGGAGCTGCCACCCCCAGAGTAGCCTCTAGACCCTTCCCTTACCATATTCATGAGGGACTCCACAGCATGCCGGGTGACCCAGTGGTGGTCACCTATTGACTCTCCCTCCTGGATGATGTCCCCTTTCTGACTCCAGGTGGCATACTCCTCCTGGCTCAAGTACTCTGATGGTGACATTAGATGAGGTGGTCATACACCAGGATCCTGAGGGAGACCTGCTGAGCTCCCCACACTGGAGGTCTCCCACCACATCCAGGAGAAGCCTCCCACCGTGGTTATAGGAAACCTATACCACCTCTGACCACAAGTCCGCTGGTACACCCACCCTGAGCCATGGGCATGGCACATGTGGACTCTGGGCAGTGTTTCTATTGTGTGTGTGTGTGTCAGCAGTCCTGTCACACATCCTACAGTGCTCAGGACAGCTACACAATAGAGAATGTCGGCCACAGGTGTCCTGGTGCTGAGGTTGAGAACAATTCTCGAGCCATCCTGAGCAGGCTGTCATGGTCCCAGCTTGGTCAGAAGGGCCCTGTCTTCCTCTTAGTCTCTGTCTGTCAAGACACCCAGCTGTACACCTCTCAGTGTCCCCTCCCCCACCATCACTGCAGCATTGATTGGCCCCCAAGTTCCAGTGAACACATCCCCAGCCCTGGCCAGGCCTTCTATCTTGCACTCTGCTTTAGAAAGATGTTCAGGGATCAAGCAGCAGAGAGCTCTCCCTCCCTGTAAAAACCCAGGTTTCTATGAAACGATATCTAGCCTCCACTCTCCTCGGCCACCAGAGCAGTGGCTCAAGCCCAGTGTTCTGTGGGCCCTTTTTCTTTGTGTGTGCCCACTGGCCAGCTGGACCACTAGGACACCTCTAGCTACCATCTTCCTTCTGCCCCCCTGTCAGCTGGCCCTTCGTGTCTCAGTGTCTCCCTCCCTCTTTGGGTAAGTGCAGAGCCTGCAGTCCATATAGCTTTGTCTCCCTGGTTTGCCTGACTGAACCCAGGCGGCTGATTCTAGAGTAGCTCCCGGGCTCCCGGAACTCAGTGTCTTCCACTTTCCCATGAATGCTAGCCAAGGAAGGTGCTCATCGGAGGAGCCTCGTAGGTTGGGGCCTGCTTTCCTTTCTTTTCTGAAAGTCAGGAGACTAGGATGGACTCTATCAGCCCACAGAGTAACCTAGTCCTGTCAGTCTTTCCCGAGCCCATGGGCCTGCAGATTAGAAAGCACTTTCATGAAGCCTCCATGTTGGATCTCTGAGTTCAAGGCCAGTCTGGTCTACCAAGCCATGCTCCCCTGCTAAGTATGTCTGTTTTCAATGTGCCTGTGTTGGAGGGAGGGGTAATGTCCCATCTCTCTCATGCCCATAAGAACCCAGAATGGACTTTCTTGGAAATAGGGCCTTTATGTGAAACAATACTGGGTTATGATGGACACTAAGAAGGTCATACATAGATAAAGACACACAGACGGAACAGGTCAGTAATGACCAAAGCCAAGATGTGACTGGGGACTTCCTAAAGTTCTGGAAAAGCGAGGAAGGACCCACACCTGCAGCTCCCAGAGAGCAGGGCCCTGGTGAGGTCCTGAGGTCAGACATCCAGGGATCCATAAGACAGTTGTCACCATTCAGTGTCCCAGTCTGCGGCCCTCGGTTATGGTATCTCTGAATTTATGGTCGCCTGCTCTGGCCACTTGACAGAGGAGCACGTACCTGCTGAACACTGCTTAAAACCTTGGAGGAGACACAGCTTTTTACCCAGGATCCTTCCAACTACCCTGGGTACAAACAGCACAGGCCGGGGCCGGGCAGGCCTGTGGGGGTGCACCAGGGTGTATGGTGCCAGGGTGAAGCAGCTCTCTGCCCAGAAGCACACGCCAGGACCACCTGCAGAGGACAGAGGTTGTGAACAACTCCCACCTGTGTCCTTGTCCCCTCTCTCCTAGGAGAGACTGCCAGGGGTGGGGATGGGGCCTTCCCAGTTTCAATGCTGCTAACTGTGTGTGCTGGCACAGCTGCTACAGAGCTCACAGCTCTTCAGAATGAGCCTCTGAGGATAGGAGGAGCTTGGTTCCTCCTGAAGGGTGTGAGGATCCCGCCCTTCACCCCAACTCTCCCTCTCCTCATCCTTGCCTTCCATTCATCCCTGCCCCTCAGGCCGCAGGGTCCTCAGCCTCCTCCCTCCTGGACCCTGGGTTATTTATGTTGCTCCTGTTTTCAACATCAACCTTATTTTTGAAAAGGTTTATTTTTATTTTACATGTTTTGGTGTTTTACGTGTGTGTGTGTGTGTGTGTGTGTGTGCGTGTGCGTGTGTGTGTGTGTATCATTGCTTGCAGAGGCTAGAAGACAACATTGGATCCTGTAGAATGGAGTTACAAGTGGTTGTAAGCTGTATAATTTGGGTGTTGTAACCAAACCTGGGCCCTCTCCCAGGGCAGTAAGCCTTCTAACAGCAGAGCCATCTCCTCAGCCCCAGTACCCATCTTAGAGTATGCATCCAAACTGTCTTAAAGAAAATGAATTATTCCTCTGCTACCAGACTCACTTCTGATCAGCTTCATTCTGTAGTTTTTACCTGTGGGGCCAACACCAGTCAGACCTCTAGCATGACCACGTGCACACACCGGTCACCTAGTGACCTCCCTGACAGAATGCTGGGTAGAATGTGTGGTAGATTTTACTGTTCCTGCACACACTTGTGGGCTAGTAGCTTTTGTATAGTTTCACTGGGTCGAGCCTCAGAGCGGGGGCGTGGTCATTTAGAAGACATCAAATGTGTTGCTCAGTTGCTGTTTAGAAGGTGGGTAGATATTTATTATGATCCGTAAAAAACATCCTGGGGTGGGGGGATGTTGGAGAGATGGTTTAGCTGTTAAGAGCACTGACTGCTCTTCCACAGAAACCTGAGTTCAATTCCAGTTACCCACATAGTGACTCACAACCACCTGTAACTCAGTTACAATGGATCTGATGCCCTCTCCTGGCCTCCAGGGACACTGCATGTGCATAGTGTAAGTAAGTATGTTCATACATACATACATACATGTATGTATGCATGCATGCAGGTAAAACATCTAAACAAACAGACAACAGCCCCTGGCCTGAGTGAGAGACACCATCTTGATAGTACTGCCCAGAAGTGACCCCCAGTGCCCACATGGTCCCTATGCCAATCGGCCAGGCCTCACCTTCCTCCTTGCCAGAATCCCACTGGCTTTGGTCAAAGGATGAAGTCAGAGGACTGACAGCGGCTTTGTCTACACTGACAATTCGTACTAACTTCTGTGGTCCTCCGGGAGGCTGTCACGGGAGGAACAGGGTGACAGGAAAGAGGGCAGTCTCAGCCATCTGCACTGGGTTTGGAGCCTGACACCCCCTCCCTACTTTAGCACCCTGCCACATAAGCAAATCCAGAACAGCCTCTGAACAATCAGGCTGTGCCTCGAGCAACCGAGCAACCGGGCTTCCCAGGCCCCACACCAGGGGTGAGAGGCAGGGGAGGGGCCTCAGGCAGCGGGCTCTGCAGGGAGGGGTAGGGTGCAAAAGGCAGAGAGAAGAGCAGGCCCTCTCCCAACGTAGCATTGCTGTGCTCCGGGCAGGAGTATCCTAGCACCTTGCTCAGGGACAGATGGGTGCTCAAAGTGAAAGGTGCTCTGTGTCCCAAGAGAACAAGGTGCCCGACCTCAGAGGAAACAAGAACAGGGGGGTGGGTTGGTGACAGGAGACTGGGAGAGTGAGGAAACACTCTAAGACCAGGCCTGGTGTGTTCACATGGCCCATTCCAAGGGCCTGCAGGCCCACAGGGATTGGTGGGGAACACAGGGTCCAGATAGTGCCCTGTTCAGTTCAGTGGTCCACACTCCCCACAGAGGATTCCACAGCACCATTCCAGCCCACCCCAGGGGGACCATACATACCCTTTTGCCAGAGCCTCACCTTGCGGGGGACTGTGCACCGTTGAGTCATGTCCCGAATGAGGGCCAGAAGCTGCTGCTGGGCTCTGAGCAAATGGAGGAAGAGAGGCTCTGACAGCCTGACTGAGCCTCCTCAAGGACAAGAGTGACACAGGGAGGGAGCAGGGGTGTTCCACCCCTGGGCACATAGACTCAGGCCTTGAAAATATCTCCTAGGCCTCAGTCCAGTCCAGGACATGCTAATTTAATTGTCCTACACTGGTCCCAGTGGGGGCTAATGGGCAGCCATAGCCCATAACACGTAACAGAGAGGCATCTACCACCAGCAGACCCATGCACTCAAGTAAACCTTTCATTCACTCCGCTATAGGGCAGGGAAGATTCTGGAAGGTGGAGGGACCTCAACACGTAGTAGAGACAGGCAGATGTTGTCTTTGGAACATCTGTGGGGTCATGCAGAGCCAGCAGCGGCTACTCACTGTGAATAGGTGGGGATGGTGCCAGGCTCCATGTCTTTCATGGTGTAGGGGTTCACATGGTGGGCATGCCAGCAGCTGCGGCCTTGGAACATGGTGTCCGTGACATGCAGGATGTCATTGCAGTGAGTTTGCAGCTCTCCGTCCCCTCCCCTCTGCATGGCCAGGTTGACACGGATGTAGAATGAATCCCCAGACGTTACCACTTTGGCATCTAGGTCCTGGATGAGGTTCTTATAACCTGATAAAAGAAGATGTCAAGCCGGGCGTGGTGGTGCACGCCTTTAATCCCAGCACTTGGGAGGCAGAGGCAGGCAGATTTCTGAGTTTGAGGCCAGCCTGATCTACAGAGTGAGTTCCAGGACAGCCAGGGCTACACAGAGAAACCCTGTCTCGAAAAAGTCCCCCCAAAAGAAGATGTCAGTAGTTGATGATCCCTGACCTCCGAGCTTATACAAGGAAGGTTCTAGAATGTGGAAATGGTAGAGGGAGAAGTCATGTCACCCAGTGGGATGGAGGGCAGTTTCCCGTTCTTTAGAGTCTGGGGAATTCAGGGAGACCCTGGCTGAGCTGCCTTGGCTCCTGGTAGGCCTGGGTTCTGGGGTACAGCAGTGTCACAGGAGGGGACCGAGAGCTGAGCAGGTGTGGGATGGTGTCTGTACCTTCAGTGTTGATCTTCACAGACAAGTAGCAGGAGCCATTCACCCTCCTGAGAAGACCCACAGCCTGCTCCAGCGTTGTATTCTCCAGAGTGGCCCTTAAGGATGGCTTGGTAAGCTTATAGTCCACCTGAGGGCAAAGTGTGAAGGTGGGCTTCTCACCAAGATGGTATGGCAGCTGAGATAGGGTGGGGGTGGGAGCCTTGAGAGGACCCCTAGGCCTTCCACAGCCACCCACATATCTTCTCTCATGGTCTATCCGGATCCCTTGTCACAAGCTGTGTGTAGTGAAGTGAGAATTCTGGAATTCTGGTTTCTTTAAAAACACAAGTAATATTACAAGAACGTGTTTTCATTTTAATCCCAGGTATGGGGATGTGGGGCTGATTCGGACTGCCCGAAGCAGCTAAGATTTGCCTCATGTTCTAGGAGAAGCATGGGTTTGCCAGCTGCAGATAGTTTCTGCACTTGCGTGATGTTTGGAATTCTGGAAACTTTTTAGAGAGCATATGAGGGCTAAAGCCCCGATATGTGGGTGGGAGAGATGTCGGTGGCTGTTTGGGGGGTGGTGGTGGTTGCAGTTTGTTAGTAGTCATGCTCAAAGAAGAAACAAAAGAAAAGAAATTAGATTCAGGGATCGCTCTCATTCTCCTCTCTCCCTCCCTCCCTCTCTCTTCCTTTCTCCTGTTTTTCTCCTATCTAGTGTTAGGTGTGAAGTCAGGGGGATAAAGGGTGGGGAAAAGAAGAGCCCACAATGTAGCAAAAACCAGCTACAAGGTAGGGATAGTGTTACAGTATCAAGATGCTCATATGTGCATTCTATACATTCCTGGCCTGAAGAGAAGAACCTACAAAGTAGCAAAGACCAGCTACAATGTAGGGACAGTGTTGTTACAGCATCAAGATGCAAACATGTACATTGTACACATTCTGGCCACCCTTTGGCCGGCAGTGGTGGTGCACGCCTTTAATCCCAGCTCTTGGGAGGCAGAGGCAGGTGGATTTCTGAGTTCAAGGCCAGTCTGGTCTATAGAGTGAGTTCCAGGACAGCCAGGGCTACACAGAGAAACCCTGTCTCGAAAAAACAAAAACAAACAAACAAAAAATGCTGAGGATAGCCTCTCTGTCATAACCACTTTCCTCTGTTGAAAATGGGCTTTAGGAGGTTCCAGAACATTCTGGATAATTCTAGATCAGGGTTCTGTATGTTTGGGGCATAGTTATTCAAGGTTGTGTCAAAGTTGTTGAGTGGCATTACTGGTCCTCCCTCTAGGTGCTGAGTGCTCCACCCTACCTCCACAGCTGTGAAACCTTACCAGGTGCAGGTTCCCTGCTGCCTCCCACATCGCATGGTTAAGTTTAAGGAGCCATGTTCTTCTGTGTTAGTGTATGTGTATACTATGATACAGGCTAGACTGTCAGTTCAGAGTTGCCCAGGACTGCCTCTCTGCATTGTGATGGCTCCTCCGCTGACCAGTCAGTCACAGGACTGGAATATCACAGAGTTCTCCATAACTGTATGTAGAGAGGAGTAGGGGATGTCCTTGTAGGTGTGTGGACTCCTTAAGAATGAGGGGCTCTTGCTTCACTGTGGACACCCTTTCTGAAGGGAATGCCCCTGCCCAGGTGGTCTGCCCCCACTCCCTTCTCTCATTAGGGTCAACAGGTGAGCCTCAGGGGTGGTGTAAAATCGTCTGGCATGGTTTCTTGATATTTTTAAAAGCCTTAAATCACTTGTTGCTCTTCCAGAGGACTCAAGTTCTGTTCCCAGCACTTCCATGGCAGCTCACAACTGTCTATGACTCCAGCTCCAGGGAGTCTGTTGTCCGATTCTGGCCTCTGTAGGCACCTTGCACACACCCCTCTCACATATGTACACATAATTAAAAATAAAAGTAGGCACTGGAGAGATGAATCAGTGTTGAATGTCACTGGCTGCTCTTCCAAAGGACTAGGGTTCAGTTCCCAGCACCCATATAACTGTAACTCCAGTTCTGGGACATCCAATGACCTCTTCAGACTTCCATGGGCGCACACAGGATACATAGCAAAATACCCATACACACAATAAAAAAATGAATTAAAAATCATTTAGAAGGTTTGAAGTTTAATGATTCTGCTTCTGGGGCTGGGGAGACACTTGGTGGGTAAAGACATTTGCTACACAAGCAACCTCCCGGAACCCAGGGGACACAATGGATGCTGCACCATGCGTCTGTAGTCTGCTTTTACATGGAGGTGTGAGCTGGGAAAGGGGAATGACCCAGAGCTCATAAAGACCCAGAGCTCACTCACCAGAGAGTGGGCATGCAAGAGGCAGAAATAGGATGGAAGAGCCAGGCGTGGTGGCACAAGCCTTTTATTCCAGCACTTGGAGGCAGAGTCAAGTGGATCTTTTTAATTTCGAGGTCAGCCTGGTTTATGGAGTGAGTTCCAGGAGAGCCAGGGCTATGCAGAGGAACCCTATCTCAAACAAAATAAAATAAACAAACAAAAAGAACAAAAACTAAATGAAGCTGGGCGGTGGTAGTGCACACCTTTAATCTCAACACTTGGGAGGCAGAGGCAGGCAGATTTCTGAGTTCGAGGCCAGCCTGGTCTACAGAGTGAGTTCCAGGACAGAGAAACCTTGCCTCAAAAGCAACAAAACAAAACAAAACAACCTAAATGAAGCATCAAACATGCAAAACCTTAAGAAGGTGGAGGAGGAGGGAAAAGAGGTAGGAGAGAAAGAGGAGGAGGGAGAGGAGGAGGGAGAGGAGGAAGGAGAGGAGGAGAGAGTAAAAGAGGAGGAAGAGGAGGGAGAAAGGAGGAGGGGGAAGGGGAGGAAAGAGAGGAGGAGAGAAAGCCCCACAGCTCAGTGGGTGAAGGTCCCACTCACTCCAAAAAGGCTAAGGACCTCAATTTAATCCCTGGGACCCACATGGAGGGGGATAGAACCAGTTCCAACAAGCTGCCCTTTAACCTCCACACCTGTTCTATGACACGCAGATGAATAAGGAAGTAAATAAATAAATATGCTTGAGACTGAGTCTCCGTTTGCAGAACAGGCTGGCCTGCAATTCAGAGAAACCCACCCGCCTCTGCCTTTTAAGTACTGTGATTACAGGTGTGCACCACCACACCCAACCAAATAATTGTCTTTCAGAAGAGAGAGCCTGCCTCGAGGCAAGGTGGAAGGAGAGAACACGAAACCAAAGTTGCAGCCGCATTCATGCATGCATGCACGCACGCACGCACGCACGCACGCCATACATGCATATATGAATGCACACACACACTTAATTGAAGAAAATTATGCTGTTAGGCCATACTCATGCATTCACTTAGTAAGAATAATGTATGTTTTACATTTATATGTACATTTGTGTGCTATCCAGATTTAACCATTTTCCAATAGAATAGATAAAATGAATTTTATGCCATGAATATGTTTTTTTCTGCACCCACACAAAATGACAATGAGATCATCATAGTAAACAAACAATACAGTCAAAGCCATCAGGATGGCTTAGGAAGCCTGGTCAGGGCTGGGGTGTGGCTCAATGCTAGATCACTTGTCTGACAGATATGACCCCTCACCCCCCCAGCCAAGTTCACCCCCAGAACAGTACCAAGTTCAAAACTGCTGTATCCCAGTGATATTTTCTGAGTTTCTAGGCTCTGGGGGATCTGGACTGTCAGGCTTGAGAAGGGGGCTCGGTTCCCCTCCCATGACCCTTTTCTATCAACCGAGAGCAGATCTGAGACCATGTCAGAGTCAGATCACTGTCTCCTGCCAAAGACCCCCACCCGACTGGGATGACTGGCTCTGGCATGATGTTCTCCTGGCCGAAAGCCTGGTTCTGTCCCTCTCTTGCTCACCATCATGATCTGGGTACCAGGACGCAGGGCCATCTCATCTGCTGCAGAGCCGGGGGTGACACGGTGAATGAAGATCCCAGTGAGATTCCCACCGATGACACCAATCTGTTCCAGCAACGCGTCCCCTTGGAACGCCAGCACCGTGACCTGGCTTAGGATCTTGCGGGCTGGCCTCCTCCTCACGGGAACACTGCTGTAGGCGGACAGACACAACCTGAGCAGCCCTAGATCCTGGGATTCTCCTCTGCTCTGGCCCCACCCTCCTGGAAATGCTGTGACGCCCCACGGTGAGAGGATACAGTCACATTCTGCTCTGTCACTTCCAGGCTCTGGCCCTCCAGTCAGTGGGTGTCCCCAGTGGTGCTGCTCACCTTTCTGAGACATTCAGGCTCCGGGAAGACCCCTGCAGGCTGTCCTCTGTCTGAGAGAGTTCTAGAAGGGAATGAGACTCATTCCAGTCTGAGCCTGAGCCCGAGCTCTCCATCTCCTTGCCTCTTTCCCCTGCTGCAGCTTCAGCCCTCTTCCTCTGGCCTCAGGTACCCTAGGCCCGGCTCAGCCCCTTTCTGAGGTCCCTTCTTTTGTGCTCAGTTAGCTGGTTTCATCTTTCCACGGTGGGAGCTGCCTACATCATTCTGCCTCACCTGAACTAGTTGTCAATAGCTTAAGGATGAGATTTAGATTTCTGACTTCAATTAAGGGTCAAACCTAAGGGTTGGAGAGATGGCTTAGTGCTTATGAGCACTTGTTCTTGTAGAGGACTGAATTCAATTGTCAGCACCTACACAGTGGCTCACAACTCTAACTCCCAGCCCAGGGGGTTGACACCCTTTTCTGACCTCTGTAGGCACCAGGCATGCATGTGGTGCACAGGCACACAGGCAGACAAAACACACGTACACATAGAATAAATCTAAAAAAGGGAGTCTCAAATCTGCTCCTTGGCACTGACCAGCAACCCAGTGGCTGTGCTAGACCTGTGACTCCTCACATTAGATAATTCCCCCCAGGCTCCAACATGTTAAAAATTAATTAATTTGAAATGGTTTCACTATGTAGTCCTTGAATTCTCCATCCTTCCAAGGTCTGGGGTTACATGTGTGTGTGTCCACATCCAGAGCTGTCTGTCCGTTGCTGTCTCTGTGTCTTTGACTGTGTCTCTGTCTCTGTGTCTCTCTGTCTGTGTCTGTGTCTGTGTCTGTGTCTGTGTCTGTGTCTGTCTGTCTGTCTGTCTGTCTGTCTGTCTGTCTGTCTGTCTCTCTCTCTCTCTCTGTGTGTGCTCGCACACATGTGTGCATGCATGCCCGTACGTGTGTGTGTGTGTGTGTGTGTGTAACCCAGAGGTCTGCATCAGTTATCTTCTCTATAACTTTCCGTCTTGTTCTGTGAGGGCAGCCTCTCTCACTGAAGTCAGAGCTCTTCGTTTTTGCTAACCTAGCTGGTCAGAAAACCCCAGATAACTACCTATCTCAGTTCCCAGCGCTGGGCTTGTAGATGCCTGCTGCCCTGCCTGGCCTTTATGTGGATTCTGGTGATCAGGCCTTCATTTGCATACAGCAAGCACTTTTCAAATGAGGCATTTCCCAGCCTCAGATATAGCATTTAAATTTGTATACTGTGACCTAGGACCCAGGTCATCCTAGTCCTGTCTTAAGACCTGGTGGAAATCTAACAGGTGCCACCCACAGACGGTCTTAGCCCTGATCACAAGCAAAAAAAAAAAAAACAACAACAACAACAAAAAACACTTGATAGCCGGGCGGTGGTGGCTCACGCCTTTAATCCCAGCACTTGGGAGGCAGAGGCAGGTGGATTCCTGAGTTCGAGGTCAGCCTGGTCTACAGAGTGAGTTCCAGGACAGCCAGGGTTACACAGAGAAACCCTGTCTCGAAAAACAACAACAACAACAACAACAACAACACCCACGTGATTATCTTAAAAGACAAATTAAGTTGAGGAAAGACTCCAGATGTGTTTGAGTTAGATTCAGTAACTGCGTAGACTCCAGATGTGTTTGAGTTAGATTCGGTAACCGTGTGTGAACCTGAGGTAGAAGTCGGACGGTATGGATTTCTGGTCACTTGAGCCACTGTGCTGAACAATACAGGGTACTCTCCCCCCGCCCCCCACTGTGGCCGTTGGGGTGAATTCTGGATAGAAGTCAAGGACCTTTGTGAGAGCCAGGTGTGTCCCCAGATGTGCCCCGGGTGTGCCCCAGGTGTGAGGTGGAAACATCAGGCGTGAGATTAGAAATGCCAATCACAAGGAGCCAGTTCAGTCACAGATGTAAGGAAACGCGGAGAGCCTTGGGAGCCAGAGCCCAGGAGAAGGGACGCCCCTGTCACCCCTGTCAGATGCAGCCTGTGTCAGATGTCTCTGCTGGCCACCGAGCACCCATGCCTGCTGCCTCCTGAGTGTTTGTTCACAGGACAGGCTACCTGAACACACATGTGAGCCCTGTGTGACTATGAGACAGCACTCTCAGCCTCAGTGTGAGAGAATTAAAAGGACGACAGCCCAGCTGGGCTGTGGTAGCCTCGCCTAGAGGCCAAGGCCAGAGGTCAAGTTCACATCTTTGTACCATCCCTGGAGAGAGATCCCGGCTGTCTCACTTTCCTCCCTATGGCCAGGAAGAGAACACGCTGTGGAGATCCTTGTGTGTGGCAGCGCTCACCTGCTCCATCGATCATCTCAAACTCCAGGTCTGTGTCTGTGTCGTCCACCGTAGCCCCTTGAAGGTGCACCTCCAGGACTTCTGGGAAGCTGTCACAGAGCACAGGAAGCTAGCTCATACCACAGCCCACTCCAGCCGAGGCCCTGAGCTCCCAGCACCTTCCAGAGCTACAGTGCCCAAAGCCCAGACCGTCCTTGGTCTAGCTGGCTTCCCCTGCAAGCTGGGCCCCAAGCCTGTACCATGTTCTACCTTAGAGACTTGGGGTCTTCCAGGAAGTCCTCTGCCACCCGCTTGTACAGGGACTGCTGGCTGGGAGGCATGGGGCTGCTGGAGCGGAAGCTGTCCATCTGCTCCCGGCTGGATGTGGAATTCAGGTCCCACCACAGCCGGGACTGGCGGAGGGTGGGCAGAGGGGGACGGCACAGAAAAGAGAAGCAGAGGAGGAGGGCATAAAGTCACACTTATTGAGTGCCTACTGTATACTCCCTGGGTTGTGTGTTGTTTGGTATACCAGTTTGCATATAAAGCAATGAGACCCTGGGAAAGGGAGTTACTGACTGGAGAGGGAAGAGGGCTCAGGTTGGAGCCAGTTCTGGGCAGGCACTGAGCCAACCCAGGTCCACTCCCCGGGAATCCCTACCGCAGATCTGTGGATCCGGATCTTTGTTAGTACCCTGAGGACAGGTGCCATCCAGGGGTGGGGTGGGGGCGGGGCTGATCCCAGGGAAAAGCACAGATCAATGAATAAGTACACAGGTATGGCAGACTTCCTGGAGGGAGTGACAGGAGCCCAGTAGTGGAGGAGGGTGTGGCAGAGTGAGCAACAGATCTGGCACTGTGGGAGGGAGCCAAAGTCAAGATGACCACATCCCAGAGTGTGGGGGAAGGCTATACAGGGGAGGCGATCCCACTCAGGTATTTGAGAGGGAGGCAAATCGGGAGTCAGTGCTGAGTCCCTAAGGTTCCTTCCCATCCTGGCCACAACCCCAAAGGAAATACCGCCCCTGTCTCTGGGCAGTGAGCGTGGGGAGGAACTAGAAGATGTGATTTCAATTGGCCTCTGGGGTTCTGGTTGGAATGTGGAGGTCCCTCTCTGTCCCCTGTCTTCCAGGAGCCAGTGAGCATGTACATATAGTCTGGCTTCTCTGGAGATGCCAGGACCATTGTGGGGAGAGGACCGCTGGGGTCATCTAGGAAGGGAGGTGACAAGGGGACTCCATGATGACCTGCCCTGCCTCTCATCCCCGCCGTTCCAGCACTGCCACCATACCCTAAGCACCCACAACTTGGCAACTAGCAAGAGACCACTTCTCCTCTTTGCCAAAGACCAAAGGCAAACACTGTGGGTCTCATATTCCAGGGACCTTTGAGGTGGGTGGAATAGTGTCTCCTGGAATCCAGGTGCCACCCCCCCACACACACACAACTACTGAATGTGCCCTTGTTTGAAAGTAGAGGCTTCACAGGTGAAATCAAACTAAGATGTCACACTGTGTCAGAGTGGGCTGCAAATCCATTGGTGTCTTCCTGTTATGGTTTAGGTGTTTAAATGTCCCTCAGATTATGGGTTGAAGGCTTGTCTGTGGGTGTGGTGCTGTTGGGTAATTGAAACTTTAGGTGGAGGCCTATGGAAGGAAGTTAGGTCATTGGAGTGTCCCTGAAGGAGCTATTAAGTCAGGTTTGTTCTGTCTGTCTGTCTGTCTGTCTATCTGTGTCTGTGTGTCTGTCTGTCTTACAGGTGATTTCCCCTAGGCTCCTCCCAGGGACTTAGCAACGATTTAAGTCATCACCTACTGCCATTACCGCAGCTGCCTGGACTACCCCAGTTATATTCTCTCTCTCTCTCTCTCTCTCTCTCATCTTCCTCTCTCTCTCTCATCTTCCTCTCTCTCTCTCTC
>NC_034603.1:86460114-86475378 GCF_900095145.1 Mus pahari | reverse complement strand
CTCCCTCTTTCTCTCTCTCTGTCTCTCCTCCCTCCTCCCCTCTCTTTCTCTCTTCCTCCCTTCCTCCCTTCTCCCTTTCTCCCTCTCTCCTCTCTTCCCCTCTCTCCCTCCCCCCTCCCCCTCTCTTTCTGTCCTTCTCTGTCCCTGCTTATCTGCCCTCGTGGCTCTGCTCCCATC
The DNA here is from genome assembly GCF_900095145.1 of Mus pahari. Lineage (NCBI taxonomy): Eukaryota > Metazoa > Chordata > Mammalia > Rodentia > Muridae > Mus > Mus pahari. The sequence goes on along the minus strand of NC_034603.1, from coordinate 86,475,201 downwards.
TGTCTGTCTCTTCCCCTTCTTTACTTCCTTACTCCCTTTTCCTCCCCCCATATAGCCCCCCCTTATACCAGATCTGTTGCATGGCATGATTTCTTAGGGGGCGTCTTGGCATGGGCCTACCAGGTACCCATCCCCTGCATTATATTCAGTTTCTCTCTCTTTCTGTGTCTCTCCCTCTCTCTCTGTGTCTCTGTCTGCCCTCTCTCTCTGTATCTCTGTCTGTCTCTCTGTCTATTTGCCTCTGTCTCTGTCCATCTCTCCATCTTTCTCTCTGCTCTCCCAGCTGCTGTACTGGGAGATTCTGCCTCACCACAGGCCTGAAGTGATGGGTCTGAGTATCTGTGTGGGAAACCTCTGAACTGAACACAAGCAACCTTTCTCCATTTAAGTTGATAATCTCAGGGAAACTGCCTGCTACACCCGCTAAGGCAGTGGTTCTCAACCTGTGGGCTGCAAGGCCTTTGGCAAACTTATGCCCACAAGTTTACATTACAATTCACAACAGTAGCAAACTTGCAGTTATAAAGTAGCAACGAAAACAGAACTGTCGTAAAGGTCCCAATGTTAGGAAGGTTGAGAATGAACACAAGATCTGGAGAACTCCACATTATGACAGAGATGGAGATCGGAGAGATATGACTGCAGGCCAAGGAATGTTGGGAAAGCAAAGCTGGAGAGATAGAAAAGGTCCCCAAAGCCATGGAGAGTGCGGCCCCCTTGGCACCTTGATGTTGGGTTCCCAGCTCCCAGAACCACGAGAGAGTGGATTTTCTGTCTTTAATACTCAGTGGTATCAATTCTTCTCTATGGGAATAAGGTTCCCAGAGACATCTTAGCCACGATGATGTGTTGGGCTGAATACAGCAGAGGGCAGGGGCCTAGGTCAGGGTCATGGTCAGAGTCAGGGGTCAGGGGTCACTGGTCAGGGGTCAGGATCAAGAGCACCCACCTCGGTGGAGCTGACGAGGCTGCAGTCACTGTCATCTGGTGGGCACACAGCATGCATCCGCACAAGTCTCTGCTTCCCCCGGAGGCAGAGCTCCCTGGCTCCAGCTTCCTGCTTGGGCTTCCAAAGAGACCAGATATCTCCTTAACTCAGGAACTTTCTTTTTTTTTTTTTTTTGGTTTTTCAAGACAGGGTTTCTCTGTGTAGTCCTGGCTGTCCTGGAACTCATTCTGTAGACCAGGCTGGCCTCAAACTCAGAAATCTGGCTGCCTCTGCCTCCTGAGTGCTGGGATTAAAGGTGTGAGCCACCCATCCCCCGCAACCACCCCACTTGGACAGGTTCTCATCTTAACTTCTGAATGAAATGCTGGTGCCTCCCATACTCTCAGTAGTTATCCGCCAAGGAGAAGAGATCTGGCTTGAGAATAGTGCATTTCAGTCTTTCTAGAGAATCTAGAGACTATATGTTGTGTGCTAGGTTTAAAAATAGTAAATTGTGTAATGTATGTGTATGTACATATATGTGCATGTATTCACACACTATAAAGAAAATTTGAGTGGGTGAAGAAGTTATTAGAGATGGAAAGAAGATGACATTGAACACATCCCAAACCCCAAATGAGCAGGTACAGTTGGGGAGACAGCTCAGTGGTTAGGAACAGGCCTGCTCTTGTACCAGGACCCACACAGCAGCTCACAACCATCTGTAACTCCAGGTCCAGCAGCTTGGATGCCCTCTTCTGGAGTCCGTGCATGTGGTGCATGTCCATATGTATGCTCAGGCACACTCCATATGCTCAAGCATACACATAAAATAAAAATAAATTACATATATGCCGTTAGCATCTTGATGTCTGTCCTTCCAGTCCTTTTTACTGTATATGGACACATATACACATGTACATAAAACAGGTATATGTTCACACATATATGTATATATAGCATGCATATTACCAAACAGCAGGTATAGATTATAATTACTTTATGTGTGTGCATGTGTGCACATATACAAATGCCACGGCGTGCCTCTGGACGTCAGAAGACAACTTGCAGGAATCGTTTCTCTCCCTGAACCCTGAGGATCATAGGGTAGAGCTAAGGTCCTTAGGCTTGAAAGCAAGTACTGTTACTTAAGTCATTTTGCTGGTGTATGTATGTATGTATGTATGTATGTATTATGCATGCATGTGTGCATAGGGATACATCATAAGCTGGACCTGGTGGCCCAGGCCTGTACATTCAGCCATTTAGGAGATTGAGGAGGCAGGGCTACAAGTTCAAGGCTAGACTGAGCCACTTAATGAGTCCATTCCAAAAATAAATGTTTTTTAAAAGGTTGGAGGAGGCCTGGGGATATATATGGTTTAGTAGCAGATTATTTGCATGACATGACTGCAGTGTGAGACCACACATGCACATGCACACACTTGTACACATGCTTGCATTCACACAGGAGCACACAGGACAGGGTGGGACAAGGAAGAGACTCCGACCGTGCCTCCCTCCTGGACTATGGCTATTTAAGCAGTCTTGCCCACCCAGGGAACCTGACTCATGCTGCCCAAGGGACCCAGCAGGCTTTGTGACACAGCTCTCAAGCACCCAGGTCCCTCACCACAGCATCTGTGCCACTCAGCTTCTGGAGTTTTGACTTTGGGGAAATTATCTACACAGTGGGCATATTGATGCCACTTCTGTCACAATGCACTCAGATTTCCTGGTTCCAGAATCCCCCCCCCCAAGCTTCCCTTTCTATAACACAGTAATGTCAACACGAAGAGAAGCAGAAGCAAGCTGGTCCTGCCCTGTACTCCCAGCGTTTTAGTTGACAAGAGGCAGACGGCTCTGCGGAGGACCGTGTGGGCTCTGTCCTCATTTCCGCTGCATCCCCGCCCCATCACCCGTGCGGCCCACTCTCCAGCCTCCCACTCTGGGAGTGGGGTACTCACTCTTCCTGGGGCCTCTGCCTGCAGCCTGCGCAGCTGAGTACGCAACTCACAGACCTGCTCTGTCAGCTCGAACACTCTCCTGCGAAGGGCATCCTTCTCCACCAGGCGCTGAGAAATCTCCATCTGGGCCCTGTCCCTTGCCGTGTACGCCTGCCACCAAAACAGGAGGAATAGTTAGCAGGGGCTAGGGGTGGAACATCAGATGCAGTCATCTGAGCTGCAAAAGGCACCCCCCCCATGCTGTGTGCACTTACCCTGAACCCATTCAGTGTACACTAACAAGGACTCACACTGAATATGCAAACCTACTATGTTTTAATAAAATCCACATCTGGGATGGACAGTCTACATCTCGTGTCAGGAACAATGGGAGGGAGGCTGACAGAGAGCCTGCGTCAGTGCGTTTCAGGGGAGTGAGAAACCTCCCATAGACCAAAGAAAGAAACCCTGAAGTTTCAATCCTATCTCCTGAGCCAGCAGCTTGGAGCTTCATCCACACACCAGCAGGGGGCAGTGTAGAGGGGGGAGTCATGCTGCCCTGTGCCAGCAAGGACAGAAACCTGAATCCTCCCCGCAGGGTCTGTTCCTAACGCTTAGGATACCTGGTCACGTTCCTTCTGCAGCTCCGCCACCTGGCCCTGAAGCATGGTCATCTTTTCTTTGTATAGTTCACAGTCCACCTGGGTCTTCCGGAACTGGAGTAGAGTCTGTTCCTTCTCCTCCCAATACTGTAGAACAGGAACAGACCCACGATGCTCATTGGCTCTGAGAGCTTAGGTAGGAAGGGGTGAGTGGGGATGGAGAAAGGGAGGCATGCAGCTTGCAGGGCAAGTGAAGAACTGGTTTAGAGAGGGTCTCCAGAGCCATAGAGCTAATCATACTGGCTGTAGGCAGCAACTGTGCACACACATGTGCAGAATTACATGCTGTTTAATGGCTCAGAATATACAAGCAATTTCCCCATGGCTCATTCTCTCCTACTGTCCCCTTCTTTTCTCTCTGTCTTCCTTTGTCTAAATCCTGGTCTCTAGTGGTCCCTAAGCCTTTGACACACTCCTGGGGTTCTCCATTGCTTGCCTGACTATGAGGTCTGGGCTATAGGTTAACATAGCCAAGTAAATCAGACTTTGTTGATGACTGAATGAATCTGTCTGTCTGTCCCACAAACAAGCCTGCCCAAGATGGATGGCCATGACTCCAAGGAAGGGCACTGCAGCCTCACTTGCTTCTGCTGCCTCTCCGCGGCCACTGCTCTCTCCCGCAGTGAATGGATGCGGTCCACCAGCTCTTGCTTGCTCTCCCTGGCCTCATCCAGACTCTGTTCCAGAATGTCCTTCTCCACCTGGGGAAGAACGAATGTGAATGACACACAGTTCAGCCCAAGCTGCAGTGAGCCACGCCCCATCCCCAAGGAAGATATATTGAAGGAATTCCTTATCAAAGAGATTATGTGTATGTTTGTCTACATGTGTGTATGTGTACCAATGGGTGCAATGCCTGTAGAGGCCCAAAGGGGGCATTAGAACACCTAGAACTGGAGTTACACATGGCTGTAAACTGCTGTGTGAGTCCAGGGAAGTAAATCTTGGTCAACTGCAAGAGCAGCAAGTGCTCTCAATCGCTGAGCCATCTCTTCAATACCCCCACTATTAAGTGTTTTTAATTAAAAGGAATCAAGTGGAGCTGGGTGATGGTGGCAGAGGCAGGTGGATCTCTGAGTTCAAGGTCAGCCTGGTCTACCAAGCTAGATAGCCTAGGGCTACACAGAGAAACCCTATCTTGAGCCACCACCACCACCACCACCACCCCAAAAAAAAGGAATTTAAAGGAGAAAGAGTAAAGTGATCTCAGAATTCCAGGGCTTCAACGTCCCCAGCCACTAGGCTCTAGGAAGCCTACTTTCCCCAAGTCGTGAACAGGATGCAGAAAGTCTTATGGGCAGGACATATTCATATTTTCATATCCCTATAGTTTCTTCAGTCTTTTATTTTATTTTAGTCAAGATATCACCTGCCTCAGGCTTCCATGTTAGGACTGCAAACATGGACCACCCCACCCAGCAGAGCCCATTGTTACAAGTGGCCTTTCTAGTGCAGCTCCACGTGGTCTCAGTAAATTAGCCCATAGAGCAAGCTAGTATAGGGACGAGGTTTTTAATGCTGTCACCATCTGGGTGGGTGGGAAGAGGGAGGCAGGAAGGACTGAGAGGGGAATTGCATAACCTGACCTGGTGGTGCAGGTCACGCCAGGATACTGAGGCAGGAAGATCATGAGTTCAAGTCCTACCTAAGATAAGACAAGGGGTTGGCATGGGCTTTACTTTAGCAAAACCACCTGTGAGGGAGTTTCTCAGCCCATAGGCATCGGCTGACACTAAAGACAAGGCCTTCCCAGATCCACAGGAGACATCTGGCCTCCTGAGGGACCAAGACCTACCAGGCTGAAGGTCATGGAGCGGAGTTTCTCGTTCTCCTCCTTAAGCCGATTCAGTTCCTCTCCCTCAGGCTCCAGGTCACTGGCCATCTTCAGGGACCTCTCTCGCGATTCTCTTTCACATGACGATACAAGGCTTGCTCGCTGGAGTTCCTGCTTCACCAGGTAGAGCTGGGTGGGAGAAAGTGGGAAGGGGATCATGGGAAAGATTTCTCCATTAAGCATTGACCAGATGCAGCTTGCCCATCCTTGCTGCTGCTGCTGCTGCGGCTGCTGCTGCTGCTGCTGCTGCTGCTGGCACCTGGAGATCCTCAGCCTGAAGCTTCAAAGGCACTGTAAATGGGTTCACCTCCTGAGCAATCCCAGACCTCCCGTGAGAAGAAGGGGCATGTAATAGTATTTATTTTATTTTAAATGACATATATGAGTGTATATCTATCTGCGTGTGGACATGTGCATGTGACTGAGATTGCCTGCAGAGGCCAAAGGCATTAGATTCCCCCAGAGCTGGAGTTATAAGTTGCCCAATACAGGTGTGGGGACCTGAACTTGATCTTCTGGAAAACAGTGTGCAGTCTTAGCCACTATGACAGTTTGAATCTAAGTGTCCCCTTTGGCTCAGGTGTTGGAACTCTTGGTCCCAGTTGCCGGTGGCGTTTGGGGAGGCTCGGAGGAGCAGGGTTTCCCGGTGGAGGTGTGTCAATAGGGGCAGGCTTTGGGGGTCCAGAGCCTTGCTTGCTCCACTCTTGGTCTCTCTTTGCTTAGTGTTTGTAGTGGAGGCTATGATCTGTCAGCTTCCTGCCCTGGCCTCTGTCTGTCTGCTGTCCTCACTCCCCGCTGTGATACACTGTTACCCTTCTGGAGCCGCAGCCCAGGCAAACCTCTCCTTCTCTGTTTCTTTTGGCCATGATGGTTCATCACAGCAACAGGAAAGCAACTGTTGCAGCCACTGAGCCAGCTCTTCAGAGAAAGCATCTTAGCTTTACTACAGACGAGGCTCAGTGATTAAACTAGTGCCTTGGGACCCTGGGAACAGACCAAGAGGGCCTGGGACCAGCTCCCATTTCTACAGTCAGATTGATGACCACCGGGGCCCCTGCTATCGCTGCCCTCATCCCTCTGATGGAGAGAATGTGGACTCATAAAGATAAATAGTACCACTACTAAACCAGCCAAGTCAAGCCAGTGTGGGCAAGGGATGCTGAGAGCCACGGGACCTGGATCCTTCAGCCAAGCAGAGTTTCCTGTGGTAACCTTCCAGGTTCAGGAGTCTGTGTATCCAGGGTCCTGAACCCCCAAACTATCCAGCCAGATCACACTGGCCTCTTTTCTTCCTTTGGTCAGAGGCCTAAGAAAACTGGATCTCTGAGACCTCCCCCTATGTTGGTCTGGCGTTCCTGGAAGGAAGCATCCATAGGCAAACCCAGGAGGTCTGCAGGTGGTGGAAGAGGCTGGCTGCCCAGCTCCCTCAACAGCTGGCTAGTGAGCCCCCAGGGCCCGTACCTCCTCCTGCAGGCTGTGGCAGCGTGTGGCAGCCAGCTCCTTCTCCCTGAGCGCGTTGCTGTAGTGCAGTGACAGGTTCAGCATCTCATCCTTCAGTTTCAGGACCTCGTGGAAGTGGGTGCTGACCTCACGCTTCATGCGGCTGTGGTCCACCTCCAGCTGGCGCAGACCCTCTGCATGGGCCTCAGCCAAGCCCAGGCGCTCCTTCAGCTGCTGGCATCTCCGGAGCAGAACCTCCTTCTGTGCCTTCTCCTGGGCCAGCTCCTCCTGCAGGCTGCTGATGGCTCCAGCCAGACACTCGGTCAGCTTGGATGTCTCCATGAGACCTGCAGATGGGTGATGGTCCTTTCTGTCACCTTGCGAGACCCTGTCACTTTCCTCCAGCCCCACCCCCTTATGAGCTAGCTGACTGTATTGAAGGTTAGCAATTTCCGTGGAACTCCAAGGAAAACACAGCAGAGACATAAGTCTCCTGACAGAACTCACATGAATACGCCTTTCACACCGACCCAGAACAGATGGCTTATTAGCAGCTGCTTTGAGTTCCCCGAGAGTTCTGCTTTTTTAACACCCAAATCTTTCAACAGCTCCCTGGGAAGGGCCAGAGTCTGTCAGTTCCTGAATACAACTGTACGTCCCACCATACGGGCTAAGCCTTTACTGCATGCCTGTGCTTTCCTGCAGAAGTCTTAGCTTCTCCGCCCCTGACCCTGGGAAGAGGGACACTAGACTCCCCCTTAAGCAGCCCTTCACTTCTGGAGTACACGGTGGCCCCCCATAGTACACACTCTTGAAGCTTGGCTTTGAAGCACCCAAGTCTAGGGACTTCTTCTTCCCTCCCCTCTCCCAGTGCAGTGAGTTGGAATAGTGCTGGGCCCAGGGATAAAGATTATGGCTGGGAGGGAAGTCCTGTGGTAGCAAGGCTCTGATCTGGTTCTCACCACTGAAGGTGCTGAAGTCAATGTCAGACTGCAGCCCAGTGACCAGGGTGTAGACATCAGGGTTGTGGAACTTCAGGCTTTCCAGGAAGGCAATGGCTCCGTTCTTCCCTCGGGCCTTCAGCAGATCCAGCAAGTGCCCTTGAGAGAGAGAGAGAGAGAGAGAGAGCTTGAGTCACCAGAGTGTGTGGACAGCTGGGGGCTGGGGGTTAGAGTTCTCTGGGATCCCTGGCAAGGAGGCGCAGGCTCTGTACCCTGCTTTTATTCACACATCATTAGAGGCAAGAGCCATAATTAGCTGGATCCCTACTAGGGTCAAAAAATGTTCTCCTATGAGCTGGGTATAAAGGGACACACACAGATGTATAGTCTTACAATCCTGAGTACTCTCTGTCTTCCCTGTCTGTCTGTCTGTCTGTCTGTCTCTGTTTCTCCCTTTCCATCCTTCTCTGTCTCTCCCTCTCTCTGTCTCTCTTTGTCTTCCTCTGTCTCTCTGCCTCTGTCTGTCACTGTCTCTCTCATGTGTGTGTATGTGTGTGTATGTCTGTGTGTGTATTTGTGTGTGTATGTATGTATGTTAGTGTGTGTGTATGTGCATGTGTATGTGTACACGTGTACTGTGTACATGTGTGTGTGCACACATGTGTGTAGAGAACACCAGTCTTTTACAAATCAATCTCTTTAGTATTCTAGATCAGTGCATATACACTGTGACATCAATACTTGCCATCTGTCACCCAGCCTCTATGGCCTGAATTTGCAGTGAGCATTCTGTCAACAGCACTTCACCCACTAACCTTCAGTGACCTCACAGTCACTTCCGAGTGAGAAGATTCTGCCTGCCAGAGCAGAAGAACAAACTGCAAAGACACCCCCAAGATATGCACCCCCCCAAGCCTACCAGTGCTGGTTAGTTCTTGTCAACCCAATACACTAGAGTCATGGGGAAGAGGTAATGCCACTTAAGGAACTGTCCCCATCACGCTGGCCTGTGTGCAAGCCTGTGGGACATCGCCTTGACTAATGACGGATGTGGAATGACCACTGCGAATGAAGCCACCTCCAGCGGGTGCTCCTGGGGTGTATAAGAAAGAAAACGGAGCAAACCATGGGTAGCAAGCCAGTGGGGTGCATCACCCACGACCTCTGCTTCCGTTCCTGCCTTGGCCTCCCTCAGTGATCGACTGTGGTTCGGATGTGTAAGCCAAATAAACCCCTTCCTCCCCGAGTTGCTCTTGGTCATGGTGTTTATCACAGCAACAGACATCAAACTAAGACAGCGCCTGTGTGAGTTTTTTCCTTTTGGACAAACGATCTTTGTAGATGTAATTAGGTGAAATATCTCAAGGTCAGACTGTCCTGGGTCTGGGGGTGCAGCTCAGTTGGTAGCATGCTTGCACAGAGCCCTGGGTTCAGTCCCAGGACTACATAGACAAGGAGGACAAGCGCACACCTGTCGCCCTGGCACCTGGGAAGCAGAGACAGGCAAACTGATACTCACATCTATCCTCAGCAAGTGTGCATGAGACAACATCTCAACCAAAAAATTAAGTTTAAAAATTAAGAGAAAAAGGAGGTAAAGGGGGCCATATTCTAACTCCAAGTGTGCTTACAAGAAGAGGAAAACACAGGAAACATTCGTGTGAGCATGGAGGCAGAGTTGGAGTGACAGGTCCACATGCCCGACATTTCCGGGAGCCACTACAGCTGAAAGGCAAGAAGAATCTGCACAGAGTCTGCAGTGGGATCACAGCCCTGTTCATACCACACACAAGACTTAGAGCTACAGAACTGAGCACACAAATCCCTCTGGGGTTTCTTTCCCTTGGAGCTTGGAAGTCGGGGCCTCGTTCCTGTTGAGAGTGTTCTACCACTGAGCTACACCCCCAGCCTACCACACTTGTTTCAAACAGCATTGATACAGCTATTTGCTGGGACTTTGTTAGGGGACTAACTCAGTAACCCTGAGGTGGGAAACTGGTTCCCTTGATGCTTCTGTTGCTGAGGTCGTTTTGAGATGGGGCCTTAAACGCCTCAGGCTACCTAGAACTTGATACAGAGCTGAAGATATCCTTAAACTTCTAATCTTCCTGCTTCCACCTCCCAAGATCTGTAGTACACCTGTACCCCACAATGCCTGGGTTACAGGTGTACCCCACAATGCCTGGGTTAAGGGGTACACCTCACAATGCCTGGGTTACAGGTGTATACCACAATGCCTGGGTTACAGGTGTACCCCACAGTGCCTGGGTTAAGGGGTATACCTCACAATGCCTGGGTTACAGGTGTATACCACAATGCCTGGGTTACAGGTGTACCCCACAATGCCTGGGTTAAGGGGTGCACCTCACAGTGCCTGGGTTAAGGGGTGCACACCTCCTGGTTTGTGTGGCACTGGGAATCTAGCTAACTGCTTTGTGTATGCTGGCAAGGTTTCTACCGATAGAGCTACATTTCCTCTCCTGCTTTGATAGGATCTCACACTGCAGTCTAGACTGACCTTGAACTTGTAGCCGTCCTCCTGTCTCAGTCACTTGAAATGCTGGGATAAGAGGTATAGCCACCCTTGATGTTGAAGCTTCTCCCCACCCCCACTGCTGTAGCACAAGCCTTGTTAAGCTACTGGCAGGAAGAGCCCAGCTGCAACCCCAGTGACTCAAGGAGGGGCAAACACCTTGGACTCACCAACTCTCATGGCACTGTTGGTGAAACGGGAGCTGTGGAGGATCTCCTCCTCGTCCAGCCGGCCCAGCACCTTGGCCTGGCGCAGGTAGGGGGTGAGGCGGCTAGGGCAGATGCTCTGCACAATCCTGCATCGGTGACTCTCCAGCATATCCCAGAGCTTCTCCTCGTCCAGAGCAGTCAGTGTGGAATCCATGCGGCACAGTTCCGCCATACCTGGACTCGGAGAGGCTGGGATAGGGGTGTGATGGAAGACTGTGCTTGGACTTCTGAGTCCGGGGAGTTTTCTGCTCCAGCCCTCTTGGCTCCGCTCTGCTGGTAGAGAAACAACATCCAACTCAGAAAGTCAGAGGAACACCCTGTAACAACACTGGCTCGCTTCCCACTCCCTGTCCCCATTCCCACCCCTCACCTCTGGCAGGCAGGCAGCTTCAGCTGGTGTCAGTAAACCACATTAGTCATTTGTTGCTCATGGCCCTGGGACTTCACTAACCCAAGATGACAATAAAAGCCGATCAGGATCTGGAAGCACAAGCTCAGTGCTACGGTATTTACCCAGCTTCCATCCTCAGCAACACACACACACACACACACACACACACACACACACACACACACAGAAGTGCTACAGTATTTACCCAGCTCTGCTGAGGTACTGGGTGTAGGTTCCATCCTCAGCAACACACATACACACACACACACACACACACACACACAGAGACACACACACACAGAGACACAGAGAAGTGCTACAGTATTTACCCAGCTCTGCTGAGGTGCTGGGTGTAGGTTCCATCCTCAGGAACACACACAGAGACACAGACACAGAGACACACACAGACACACACACATACACATACACACACACACACAGACACACACACACACACACACACACACACACACACACACACACACACACAGTGGACAGAAAGAAAGTAAGGTTAAGAAACTGTCCTAGAGGGGGCTGGAGAGATCGCTCAGTGGTTAAGAGCACTGACTGTTCTTCCAAAGGTGCTAAGTTCAAATCCCAGCAACCACATGGTGTCTCACAACCACCCATAATGAGATCTGACACCCTCGTCTGGTGCGTCTGAAGTCAGCTACAGTGTACTTACGTATGATAATAAATAAATATTTTTTAAAAAAATTAAAAAAAAAAACTGTCTTGGAGTAAACTTGGAAGTTGGATGCTATGTCCAGCAGCTGGTGGTGCTGCTGTTCTGACGGCAGAAAGGATCTTGTGGGGACTGAGCTGGCAGAGCACCTACCAAGGACTGATTTTGCCAGTCAGGAGTTAAAGGGAAGCACAAGGTGGCTGCATAAAAAGCATGTGCAGCCTGGGCCTTGTTAAACAAACAAAACCCACCAGCTTTCAGACCGACGAGGGGGCTGGGAAGGGCTCCCCACAGAGCTCCCCAATCTTTAGCCATTTTATAATGGTTGATACAGAGTCTGCCATAGCTGGCTTCTGCCTCTATGGAGGAACAAGTCACAGGCACCATTCACTTAAAGCCAGCGATGTTCCCGTGGACGGACACTGGCCACTCTAAGTTTCTGCATCACACACACAGCCCTGCCGACATCCTGGGGCATCTCTGAGCACAGGTGGGAGCGGTCTCAGATCTACAGAGCGCAGTGGTTTGATTCTTTTCACTTGGCCCCACGGGCTGGCCTCCCACAAAGAAGTCTGTGCTCTGAAGATGCCCCCAAACCCCAGCAAGCCAACCTTGGTGGTTTATAACAAAGAGAAAGTGACAGCTGGGGTGTCCTGTCTCTGCGAACAACACCCAATCCAACTGGGCCAGCTCGTCGTGACCATCAGCTTGGCTGTGCTTAGAATCATCGAAAAAGAAAAAGAAAAATCTCCACACAGCACCTGTCTGTAGGCTGCCATCCCAGGCTGAGAGAAGAGCGGGGAGCCAGCTCAACAGTAGCCTGCATCTCTCTGCTTCCTGTCTGTGGAAGCAGTGTGGACAGATCATGATCCCACTGGCACACATTCTACAAGCACAAGACTGATTCTGATTCCCCAAACCGTGAGCTCGGGTGACCCGGTTCTCCGCAGCAACAAGAGGAACAGCTAAGGAACCATGCCGGGACAATGGCTCCAGCAAGTTACTCACCAGAGGTGCCCGGAGCTGCTTCTTTGGGGCCTCCTTGTAGCTGGCTGGAGTCTGGTGTCTCCCAATCTGGCCGGTGCAAACCGCCAATGGCTCTTTCTCCACAGGCTGTGGTGGGCAGGGCCAGGCAGGAAGGGCTATGAAGTTACTTCAAACCATGTGACATGCTCCAAAACTCAAAGTCCAGCACCAAAGACTATAGCGAGCGGGAAGAGAAACAATAAAAGATCGAGTTCAGAAATGGATGCAGACACCTCTGACTCATGTCTTCCTCAGTTCCTTAGAGGAAGCAGGTTCTGGATGGAACCTGAGAACCCCACCACACTGGAGAGGCTGAGCAGGTGTCATTGCCATGGTCACAGGCTGGTCAGCAAACTGAACTTCCTCATGCAGAGAGAACTCTGGAGAGCAAGGGAACCTGCCAGAGCTGTCACAGGGAAGAGGGTCATGTGGGGATGAGCAGGAAGCAGTCACAAGCCCCACCAGCTCACTTCTGGTTTCTCGTTAACAGCATCCCCAGAGGACCCGTGAGCGTGGGCTTGTCGGGAGTAGGCTTTCACAGGGGGAGTCAGTGAGTGACTGCTGTTCTTTCAAGGAGAGGAGAGGTACTGACCGGGGGAGAGAGAAGTGAGACTTGCAGTGCCAGGTCAAACTGCCAGGGAGATCACTAGTAACACAGAGACTCAGAAAGGCATGGGGCAGTCACTCCCAGAGTGGCCTCAGACACATCTGGGGCTTGGAGGCCAGAAACACCTGTAGTTTGGAGTTAGATCCTGGGCCATATTAGACACACAGGGCAAGGAGGTTTGCAAGTATCCAGGCCCTGGGTGTCTGGTCCTCTGTCAGCAGTCATGGACACATCCCAAGGGACTCTTGTGTACCCAATGTCTGCATGGTGTTTATCTCCACATCCGAACAGGGTCAGGAGCAGCCCGGAGAGCTCGGTGAAGAGAGAAAAATAAAGCCAGGCTGCTCGGTGGCATCTTTAATTCCAACATTTAAGAGGTAGAAACAGGCAGATCTCTGTGAGTTCAAGGCCAGCCTGGTCTACATAGCAAGTTCCAGGCCAGTCGCAGTTGACATAGTGAGAACTTGTCTCAAACAAACAAACAATGACAAAAACTGTTAAATTATGTAACATTAAAAAGGAAGAAAGAGGCAGGTGGGTGTGGTGGCTCTCAGCACTCGGGAGGCAGAGGCAGGCAGATTTCTGAGTTCAAGGCCAGCCTGGTCTACATAGCAAGTTCCAGGCCAGTCGCAGTTGACATAGTGAGAACTTGTCTCAAACAAACAAACAATGACAAAAACTGTTAAATTATGTAACATTAAAAAGGAAGAAAGAGGCAGGTGGGTGTGGTGGCTCTCAGCACTCGGGAGGCAGAAGAAGGCAAATCTCTGTGAATTTGAGGCTGGCCTGGTCTACAGAGTGGGCTTCAGAATGATCGGATGTATATAGTAAAACTCTGTCTCCACCCAAAAAAAGAGAAATGAATAAATGTTCAAAGTCAGTTTCAGCTACATAGCAAGTTCAAAGCCAGCTTGGGCTACATGAGCCCTTGTCTCAAAAACTTAGTTAAAATTTTAATATAAACATTTTTGTAGTAGCTGGAGAGCTGGCTCAGAGGGTAGGAGCACTGGCTGCTCTTTCAGAGGACCTGGGTTTAATCCCTAGCACCCAGATAGCAGCTCCCAGCTCTCTGCAATTCCAGCTCCAAGGGATCTGACGTCTCATGCCAATGCACATAAAACAAAATACAGTAAAATATAAAATAAAATAAAATCTTTCTAAAAATTGTAGACAATGGTAGTTGAGCAACCAGCCCAGCATAGGGCTGGGAAATCCTCCCCCCCACATACACACACAAAGCTAGCTCTGATGTAACTGGCTGGGGGACTCTCCAGTACCCCCACGTTCCATCTGATGTGTGTTGGGTGTGGAAATGACTGTGGGGTGCTTGCATGTCTGTGTAAAGTCACCAAAGCCACTAAACTGCACATCAGAATGGGTGAAACATGGGGCTTGTGAAATGGGGTCAGTAAAGCTGCCAATCAGAAAGAAAGGGAGAGAGAGAGAGAGAGAGAGAGAGAGAGAGAGAGAGAGAGAGAGAGAGAGAGGCAGTCAGGTCTCTGAGTTTGAGGCCAGCTTGGTCTACAGAGTGAGTTCCAGAACACCCAGGACTACAGAGAAACCGTTTTCTTGAAAATCTTGAAAGAGGGAGCTGGAGAGATGGCTCAGTGGTTAAGAGCACTGACTGTTCTTCCAGAGGTCCTGAGTTCAATTTCCAGCAATGACATGGTGGCTCACAACCATCTGTAATGGGATCTATAGAGGAATGCCCTCTTCTGGTGTGTCTGAAGACAGCTATAGTGTACTCATATAAATAAAATAAGTAAATCTTAAAGAAAGAAAGAGAGAGAGGAGAGAGAGAGAGAGAGAGAGAGAGAGAGAGAGAGAGAGAGAGAGAGAGAGAAAGAAAGAAAGAAAGAAAGAAAGAAAGAAAGAAAGAAAGAAA
>NC_034603.1:86451022-86459874 GCF_900095145.1 Mus pahari | reverse complement strand
GAGTTCTCTTTACCTGTTCTTACATGTCAGGAGCATGAGTGAACACAGCTACCTCATATCAGAGTCAAACGCTGACAGCACACAGTGGGACCAATGCTGACAGCACACAGTGGGACCAATGCTGACAGCACACAGTGGGACCAATGCTGACAGCACACAGTGGGACCAATGATGATAGCACACAGTGAGACCAATGCTGACAGCACACAGTGGGACAGATTCTGGGAAGACTTCTACTGGGACCCTTCCAAATCAAACCTCAGATAGCTTGTCAATCATTTGAAGGGGTAAATTATTTTAAATCGTTTAAAACTGGTAAAGGCAGAACTGTCTATGGGTTGTCCTCTGACCTCCACACTAGTGTCCCTCTCCTCCAGTAAGTAGATAAATAGATAAAAAACAGGGGAAAATTAAATTTGGCGGGGGGGGGCCGGAATGGGAGCCGCTGTAAAGTCATAAAAAGAGAAACCTCAAGTCCAAGTGGATCAAAGAACTCCACATAAAACCAGAGACACTGAAACTTATAGAGGAGAAAGTAGGGAAGAGCCTCGAGGATATGGGCACAGGGGAAAGATTCCTGAACAGAACACCAATGGCTTGTGCTGTAAGATCAAGAATGGACAAATGGGACCTCATAAAATCGCAAAGCTTCTGTAAGGCAAAGGACACTGTCAGTAAGACCAAAAGGCAACTAACAGATTTGGAAAAGATCTTTACCAATCCTAAATCCCATAGAGGGCTAATATCCAGTATATACAAAGAACGCAAGAAGTTGGACTCCAGCCGGGCGTGGTGGCGCATGCCTTTAATCCCAGCACTCGGGAGGCAGAGGCAGGCTGATTTCTGAGTTCGAGGCCAGCCTGGTCTACAAAGTAAGTTTAGAACAGCCAGGGCTATACAGAGAAACCCTGTCTTGAAAAAAAAAAAAAAAAGAAGTTGGACTCCAGAAAACCAAATAACCCTATTAAAATTGGGGTACAGAGCTAAACAAAGAATTCTCAACTGAGGAATACCGAATAGCTGAGAAGCACCTAAAAAAATATTCAACATCCTTAACCATCAGGGAAATGCAAATCAAAACAACCCTGAGAGTCTATCTCACAGCAGTCAGAATGGCTAAGATCAAAAACTCAGGTGACAGCAGATGCTGGCAAGGATGTGGAGAAAGAGGAACACTCCTCCACTGCTGGTGGGACTGCAAGCTGGTACAACCACTCTGGAAATCAGTTTTGCTGTTCCTCAGAAAATTGGACATAGTTCTACCAGAAGATTCAGCAATACCTCTCCTGGGCATATACCCAGAAGATGTTCCAACATGTAATAAGGACACATGGTCCACTATGTTCATAGCAACCTTATTTATAATAGCCAGAAGCTGGAAAGAACCCAGATGTCCCTCAACAGAGGAATGGATACAGAAAATGTGGCATATTTGCACAATGGAGTACTACTCAGTAATTAAAAATAATGAATTCGGGCTGGTGAGATGGCTCAGTGGGTAAGAGCACCCGACTGCTCTTCCGAAGGTCCGGAGTTCAAATCCCAGCAAGCACATGGTGGCCCATAACCATCCGTAACAAGATCTGACGCCCTCTTCTGGAGTGTCTGAAGACAGCTACAGTGTACTCACATATAATAAATAAATAAATCTTTAAAAAAAAATAATGAAATTCTTAAACAAATGGATGGATCTGGAGGATATCATCCTGAATGAGGTAACTCAATCGCAAAAGAACATACATGATATGCACTCACTAATAAGTGGATATTAGACCAGAAGCTCAGAATCCGTCTTAGAAGGGGGAACAAAATACCCATGGAAGGAGTTACAGAGACAAAGTTCAGAGCAGAGACTGAAGGAATGACCATCCAGAGACCGCCTCACTTGGGGATCCATCCCATAAACAACTACCAAACCCAGACACTACTGTAGATGCCAACAAGAGCCTGCTGACAGGAGCCTGATACAGCTGTCTCCTGAGGGCCTTTGTCAGTGCCTGGCAAATACAGAAGTGGATGCTCACAATCGTCCATTGGACAGAGCACAAGGTCCCCAATGAAGGAGCTAGAGAAAGTACCCAAGGAGCTGAAGGAGTCTGAAGCTCCATAAGAGGAACATCAATATGAACTAACCAGTACCCCCAGAGCTCCGTGGAACTAAACCACCAATCAAAGAAAACACATGGTGGGACATGTGGCTCTAGCTGTATATGTAGATGAGGATGGCCTAGTCGGTCATCAATGGGAGGAAAGGCCCTTGGTCCTGTAAAGGTTCTAAGCCCCAGTATAGGGGAAAGCCAGGACTGGGAATGGGAGTGGGTGGGTTGGGGAATGGGGGGGGGATAGGGGGTTTTCAGAGGGGAAACTAGGAAAGGGGATAACATTTGAGATGTAAATAAAATATCTAATAAAAAGGAAAAGAGAAACAACTGAGGAAAAGTGTGGGGAGCGGCCAGTGGCCCTGAAACCAGTCCAGAGCAGAGCATCTCAGTGCCAGGACAGGAGGGTCCCAGGGCAGAGAGCCGTGGGCTGCCATCCTCCTGCTCCCTGCCCACTTGAAGAAGAGCGTAGTGGGCAGGGCCTGCTTCCCTCCTCTTCTGCAGTGTCTCCACCAAGAGAGACATTTTCCTTTTAGATGTTTGTCTTAGCTCCAAGAGAAGGTGTTCTTGTTAACATGGGCCACCAGCTGAGACAAGGAAGAGTACCAGAGGACAGCAGATGCTGGCTATGGTGGGGAAAGTTCTGGAATAGTCACAAGGGAGGAGGTGGTTGCCCAGAACGGCCCTAGTCCGGCAGACGTTACTGTCAGGCCAGGATTCCTTCCATTCCCACACAGTAGAGAGGTGCAGAGTGTGTTTCCGAAGGTCCCTCCAGAGACAGCCACTTAAACAAACTCAGAGCCTGGCTCCACCTGAACTGAAGAGGCAGACACTGTAGGCATCCCTGAATCGTGACATTACCCTGGCAGGATCAGCAGCTCCGTGATGGAATTGGCACCAGATGACCCCAAAGAAGGGCTCATTGGATTTTAATTTATTTGTAGCAAGTCACACTGATATTATTCACCCATAAATCACTACATCAGATCTCAGGATGCCAGCAGATGCCAAACAGCCAAACTCTAGCCTGCATCTGAAACTCATGTGCTCCAGACACCTGGGCCTCCAGGAGGTCCTGAGGTCCATGGCTGAAGAAAAGGGGTGCTGAGGTCTGTGAGGGTTTCTGAAGCCTTCCAAGACTTGGTCCCAGTGGCCACAGTGGCTTTGGGAGCATCAGCTAATGTGACAGTCCCTCCCCCTTCTTCCCTGACAGGCACAACCCTTGAGCTGACCTGGCTGCTGGTGAGGTGAACGGGAGAGTCAGGACTCTCCAAACCCTAGATCTTCCCCATACCTCTGAAACCCCAAACACAGCTAAGGATGAGGTGTAAGTGGGTTCAGCCCAGCTGTCCCTCAAGGCCACTCTGGGTGGCCCGCTGTTGATCAGCACGTGACAATTCATACAGCTGGAGATCGAGGAAGAGTTTGCCAGGTGGGGGCGTATGGCTGCGACCCAGCACTTAGGAGGTGGAAACTGAAAGAGTGGGAGTTCTAGGCCAACCTGGACTAAATATCAAGTTTGAGGCTAATCTGGGTTACATGAGACTCTGTCACAAAATTGAAAACAAAATACAACAAAAACCCAAATCAAGAGAACATTGCTTGGGACTGGGTGCAGCTCAATAGGAGAGCACTCACTGAGTGTGTGTGTGAGCCCTGGGGTACACACTGACACACACACACACACACACACACACACACACACACACACACACACACACAGAGTGGATGAGCTGGGTGTGGTCCCAGCTGCTTGGGAAGCACCCACGACCTTAATCTTGGGCAGCAGAGCAAGGCTTGGTCCCAGAAAACAAACATAAAGTGGGGCTGGCGGGGGAGGGGAGTGGCTTATAAGGTTAGAGATAAGGGTGAGTCTGAATGAGAAAGAAAATTTGCCCCAGATCTGGCACCCTCGGGGTAGCCTTAGCTCTCTAGAATCTTCTCACCCTCGCAACACTAGAGTAGCCTTCCTGCATGCATGCTCCTCCTCTTAGGAGACCTTCCTGTCAGCCTTCTCAGAACCCAGGGCTCAGCCTCTTGCTTTGTCTGATAGGAAGAAGCATCTCTCTCTCTCTCTCTCTCTCTCTCTCTCTCTCTCTCTCTCTCTCTCTTTCTCTTTTAGTTTTTCGAGACAGGGTTTCTCTGTGTGTAGCCCTGGCTGTCCTGGAACTCACTTTGTAGACCAGGCTGGCCTTGAACTCAGAAATCCACCTGCCTCTGCCTCTCGAGTGCTGGGATTAAAGGCGTGCGCCACCACGCCTGGCACACATTCTCTCTCTTATACACACACACTCTCATGTACACATATACACACTCTTACACATTAGTACACACACTCTCTTTTATACACATACACACACTCACGCACACAAATACACACTCTCTTACACATGATCACACACTCTTTCTCTCTCTTATACACACACATATACACACTCACACACTCTCACCCATTCATATACACACTCTCTTACACATGATCACACACACTCTTTCTCCTCTCTCTCTCTTATACACACACATATACACACACACACTCTCACCCACACGTATACACACTCTCTTACACATGAGTGCGCGCGCGCGCGCGCACACACACACACACACACACACACACACGCACACACGCAGTCTGGACAGAAGGTTAGAACACATGGCTGACAAATGTAGCAAGCAGCCAAGCCGAGGGCCACCCAGCTAAGACGGGGGGATGGTCCCCTTTGTATTCTTCTGCTTAACTCCAGTCTCTTGGTCCCAGAAATATCAGTGAGAATCTGCCCACTGACAACAGGCCTAACTCGCTGTAACCCTGCCTCCAGACGCCTGCCTTCCTCTGCATTCAACCTCAGTGACCTGAAGGTGTGACCATAAAGCCCAGCTCCTTCCACCCGTCAGCCCCTCTGGCTCTGTGAGGGGATGGATGCAGCACCAGAGAATGTTCCGGCGCTTTAATCAAGCGCAGCGAGACAAACTGTTCCCTTCATTTCCCAGGTGCCACCTCCTCTCTTAATGAGGGAGATGGCATCCCCTCTTTGCCTCAGAACAGCTGGTGCCCTGTCCTTACCTGTCCATTGTCCTGACCTGTCCACAGTCCCTCTGGCATGCTGACTGGTTCTGGTGGGACAGACTCTGCATTTGCCTTCCTGTCCTGTAGCAGTGATGGTCGGAGGCTCAGTCTTAGGCTGGGCTGGGCTGAAGAGCAAGTGAGGAGCAGGTTTGACGGGCACAGTCGTCTGGGACCTTTCCGCGGGAGCAGGGACTTATATACAGGGCTTAGGTGCAGAGGGGAAAGGCCAGCACATTCCCTCCTCTTGTGTCTGATTGGCTGGTGTGAGTCACCATCACCTGTTGGGAGATGCCAGGTATCTGGTCTCCCCACGGAGGGCTGTGAGAGAGGGTGTGGTGGCAGCCAGGACACCGACCGTCCCTCCTTCCTGAGCTGTCAGCCCGGTTCGTTTGCCTCTACTCTTGGAAAGAACCTAGGAGGGTCGAGATGGCTTCAGGGCCTTCCTCGTTCTCATAACCAATTATAGGAATTGCATAATGATCCCAGCAGGCCCATTAAAGATCAGCATGTCACAAGGGGACTCGGGCTGTGCCAAAAGGGACTCTTTCTGGAGTCTAGTCGCTTTACTGACTGGAATCCTTACATCTACATCCGTGGTCCTCCTCTTCCGCACAGTGGCTCTTAGATCGCTCCCACTGCCAACACTCAACACAGCAGGCAGTGACCCAAGCACTCCCTCTGGTGTGAGGGCACGCAGAGTGCAGTGCCCAGTCTGCAGTGCTTATGGGGTACCTGCTGAGACATGCAGCCCTCCTTCCAAGTCTGAGGCTCTGGGCTCACTCCTACACCAGCCTTTGCACCCGCTGTCCCCACTGCCCCCGCTGCCAGGAACTTCCCTCACCTCCTTCGGACACCACTCCAGGTCCAGTTTCCCATAAAAAAAGGCCCTTCCAGGCCTTTCCATTTTAAACTGCAGGCTTCTCGTCTGGGCCCTCCCTCCCCTGGCCTGTTTCACTTGTCTGCCCAGATCTATTTTGTGGTCTGTTTCTATTTTTTTTTTCTCCCCCATGGCACATGACAGTTCTTGTCTTTCTTGTTCTCTGTTAGCCCCACCCCTAGGACAGTTGCATGAATGTGGGGCAATGGGCTGTGCACAGACAGCCTGGTCTCCAGTCGAGCTGAGGTCTTGAACCCTGGTGAAACCTGGTGGTGGTAATTTTCACCTACATGGGATGACCCAAGCACTCGCTCTGGTGTGCGGGCACGCAAGAGTGCAGTGCAGTCTGCAGAGCTTACGGGGTACCTGCCGAGAGCCCACACCTCTCATGTCTCCTGGACCCCTGGCTCCTGTAGAAGTTACCACCCCCTCAGCCCCCCGACCTCCACCCCAGGAAAAGCGTGTGGCTAGCAGTCATGTAGACAATGTCCCAAGCTTCTGGCCTTCTGGCTAGACTCCCCACAGTTACCTAGCAACAGCAAGATAACACGGCCCACTATAAGAGGGCTGCTTGGCCCCTCCTTGATCTCTTAAGCTTTTACCTCTCTCTCTCTAAGCCTTCACCTTTCTTACTCTCTAACTCTTTCTCTCTTTCCCTTCCCCTTCTCTCCTCTTGGCCATGGCCGGTCTCTCTCTCTCTTTTTATCTTCTCTCTTTCCCCCCGCCTTTCTACAATAAAGCTCTAAAACCATAGACTGTCTCTGTTCATCAAGGCCTGGACTAAGGACTCTCGCCTGCATGGGAACCACCCAGCTCACCTCCTCTTTCCCCCTGCCCCCTCTTTCGTATCTCTAGGGCCTAGTGCCTCCCGGGGCTTCTATTCTGTTCTCAGCTCCTCCGTTGTATCCAGGGTGGGATGCTGGAGACTGAGAACCTGGTACCTGGGGCTGCCCCTTGTCCACCCCCCACTGTGTGGGGTCAGTGGCTTCACACAGCCAGATGTCCACCTGGGGGCTGCGTGGAAAGTGTCCGGCTCTCTGGGTCTCAGGCTAGTCCCCCTGATG
This sequence comes from Mus pahari, assembly GCF_900095145.1. Taxonomy (NCBI): domain Eukaryota; kingdom Metazoa; phylum Chordata; class Mammalia; order Rodentia; family Muridae; genus Mus; species Mus pahari. The sequence continues at coordinate 86,452,767 of NC_034603.1, read as the reverse complement.
AGGAAAAGGCCACAGCCACTCTGCCAGGACCGCAGAGTCAAACCAAGCAAGAGCTTCGGCACCTCCTGGGCAGGTGGAGCCCTCTGGCCTCAGGCTTCTCGCATCTCCACATGCCCCTGCCTCATGTAAGAAGGCTCACCTCACTGAGGCTCGGGAATAGAAAGCTGTAGGCAGTTCTAGGAAAGGCAAAGAACTGCAGCCGTGCCATGTGAAAGAGGGGGACCACTCAGTCATTGCCCTTAAAAAAGCAGAAACTGGCTGGAGTGATGGCTCAGAGGTTAAGAGCACTGACTGCTCTTCCAGTGGTCCTGAGTTCCACTCCCAGCAAAGACATGGCCATCTATAATGAGATCTGGTGCCCTCTGCTGGCCTGCAGGCATTACATGTAGGCAGAACACTGTATATTTAATCATTCTTTATAAATGAATAATGTCCAAGGGGCCAGGCATGGTAGCATTGACCTGTAGTTCCTGGTACCTAGGGGGCAGAGTGAGGAGGTCATGAATTCCACACCATCTTAGGGTAGGAAAGTGGCGGTGGTGGTCGGGAGAGCCTTCCTGCATGCACTAGAGAGCGTGCTAAGTGTGGCAGCCTGGCACTGGGCACTGACTTTTGTTGTCCTGCAGGGAGTTGACACAGGGAATGTGCAAATGCCAGCAGGTCCTCCCCCTTCATCCACCCGACTGTGTGGAGCTCGGAGGAGCAGCAGACAGCGACCAGTTCTGCTGCTGCTCTGTGGACTTGACTTCCTGCCCTGCCCTGGCACACTCGCTGCACTGGCACCCGGTGGTGGGCAGGGAGTCGGGTGTGCCGCACCCTACCTGCTTAGACTTATAGCTGAGTGCTGAGAAACTGTTGGCAATGGGTTGGGAAAAGTCCTGGGATTCTCGTGCCCGTGACCAGTAGTCTGTGACATGCCAGTCTTCCGTGTAACCCCTGCCTGGACTCTTCTCCAACCTGCTGCTTTGCAGGCCCTGGTGTGTCTAATCTTTCCTCTCCTGGGGAGGCCCACTTGATCAGGTCTTCCACGCGGTGATTCCAAGGCTTACTCGAGCCTTCCTGGCCTCCCTCCAGTATGTTACAGAGAAGAGCAATATTGCCCAGAGTTGCCCTCTGGCTGGCCTGGGATCAGCTTCTGTCCCTTGTCCACTCTGATCACCACTGCCATAACATATTGTTAAGGTGTTAGCTGCTCTCGGCCTGCTGTGGCCACCTTGAGTGGTGTCAGAAGCTGTGCTCCTGTTCCTGGAAGTGACTCCCAGTTGCAGTCCTGAGGGACACTGGTTAACTACCAGCCATGTGCCCTGAGGCTTTCTGCAGTGAGTTAGTTGGAGTTTCTGCTTTGTGTCTGTAGCTCCTCGAGTCTAAAGAGGTTATTATGTTTCTCTTTATGGTTTCTGTCTTTCAGACTTTTGTTGCACTTTGGGACAGGTCTTTATGCTGGCTCTGGCTGGCCTGGAGCTCAGTAGGAAGTGAAAATGGTCTTGAACTTGGAATGAAACTCCTGCCTCTGCCCCTCAGGCACCAGGACCACAGGTTGCCCTGCGCTATCATGTTAGATATGCTTGGTTGTGTGTGCACGCAAGCTCCCTCGTCCCCCAAAGCCCGGGCTGGTCAGGAACTCATCTTGCCCCTGCTTCAGCAAGTGTCAGAGACTACAGGCATGCGCCATTGTGCCGGGCCTCTGCCTTTTAGGGCAGAGACTTAGCGCCCGCCCCCCCCCGTTGTGTGGCACAGCTGCAGTT